>NW_007259735.1:658279-731529 GCF_000164805.1 Carlito syrichta
TGCTGGGCTCTGGCGATCCTTCCGCCTCAGCCTTCCATGTAGCTGGAACTACAGGCGCGCTCTACCATGCCCGGCTAAATTTTGACTTATTGTAGAGATGAGGTCTTGCCAAGTTGCCCAGGCGGGTCTCGAACCCATGGGCTCAGGCAGTCCACTCACCTCCGCCTCCCAAAGCGCTGGGATTACAGGCTGAGCCACCGAGCCTGGCCAAAATCTCTTCCTTTTTAACACCCTCCAGAAAATGCCAATTTCCCCACAAGGACTTGTGTAGGAGAGTGTACAGAAATCCACTTTTACCCTGAAACCTCAATTTCCCCCGTTGCTGTTTTTTTTTTTTAAGGAAGAAAATCTTGTCCTTGAACCTGACAGTGTGGAATGACTCTCCTGAGGCCGCGAGTGGGAAAGTGAGTCCAGGCCCTGGACTGGGGGCCTCAGGAGTGGCTTCCTCTTTTCAGGGGACCCTGAATGGCTACACAGTCCAAAGCCAGTGTGGGTCCTGGGTTGGAAGTCATGTCTTTTAAAAAAAACATCATTTCATAATATGGCTACAGATACACTTGGCACCTTCAGTGGGGCTACTGACTTGCCAGCTTTAGTAGTGCTTCGCCCAAGTGGTAGCTGAAATAGTTCCTCAATTTTATTAGGTTGTCTTCACGTTTGGAATAAATAAGCCTGAGTGTTAAATTCCTCCTAGAGTCTCGGCCTTCTGCAGTTAGTTTTCTGTGTGTCTGTCTATTGTATGTCAGGCTGCGCTTACGTCTGCTTAATTGTAGTGGTTCATTTGGAAGTGCTGTGAGGAGTAGAAAATTAAAGGAGAAGACACTTGTTTGGTCCTGCCCAAGCTGGCATCTTGCTGTCTGTTTAGATTCACTGGCCAGGGAGAAGTCAAAGAGGAATGAGAGAGGGAGAGATAGGCCAATCTGGGTCTCAGCCAGGCAGAGGAAAGGTCTCCTGCCTGGAGTCCTGATGCCAAATGGATCCCAGGCTCTCCACCTTCTAAGGAGAGTCTGTCACAGCCAAGTTTATCGTTACCCAGCAGCACAGTTCTGTGTCCAAAACCCTTTTCTTTCTTTCTTTTTTTTTTTTTTTATTTGAGTTAGAGTCTCACTCTGTCACTCAGACTGGAAGGCAGTGGCATGCTCCCGTCCACTGTAGCCTCGACCTGCTGGGCTCAGGCGATCCTCCTGCCCTAGCCTTCCAAGTACCTGGAACTACAGGCATGCACCACCAAGCCTGGCTAATTTTTTGATTTATTGTAGAGAGGTCTTACCAAGTTGCTGGTCTCGAACCCATAGACTTACTTACCAGGCTGGTCACGAACCCATAGACTCAGGCACTCCTCTCACCTTGGCCTTCCAAAGTGCTGGGATTATAGGCATGAGCTACCGGCCCCGGCCCCAAAACCCTTTTCTAGGAGTAAAGTGACTTTCAGGCTGAGCAAACTGCTTTCCACAGGGACCTTTCTTAGTGTCTCTTTTCAAAGTTTGGGGAGAAGGAGGCGCAAGGGCTATAAGGCCAGCGTGTCCCTGGGCACAGGTGGGCAGGGTGCTTGAAATAGAGTAACAAAGCCAGGGTGCACCAAGGTTTGAAGTGGTAGCGCCTTCCTCCTTCCTCCGAGGGGCTTACCTACTAGTGAATCATCTGTGCACAGAGGCAGTGGATGCTCTTCATTTTTCTTTAGCAAGAAATAATTTCGTACTCATCTGTCATTTTGAGACTAAGGGCCTTATACTCCCTGTGCTGAGAATATAGTAGCTGTTGTACTTCGGTTCTATTTATGTCCCATTTGGGGGTTTAGGGGCTGCCCTTTGACAAACATACAAAAAAGAGATTGATATAGCAGTAGCTGTAGAGAAACGAGAAGGCAGGCCCCAGGAGCGTGGCAGCCTCGTGTTATGCCCTGTTACCCACAGGGGCTTTGGCCTCAGTAAGTTATCACTGTGGCCACTGCCTCGAATACATCATCCTCACCAGGATGAAAACATCCGTATAACTCTCTCAGGACGAGTCACCCGCCCTGCATTGAGGTTCAGGGATATGAGTTCCAGGCAGTGGCCTGCGTCTGGATGAAAGGAAGTGAATGAACACACAGAGCTTGAATTCCACCCCCCCACCCCCCTGCCATGGCTGCCCCCTTAAGGAGCATTTGCAGCCAGGCCCCTGTGGTCGTCACACTGGTCTCTGTGCCCACTGCCCTGCCTCCTGGGCTTGACCTGTCTAAGATGAGATTGGGTTCCCTGCTCTCCAGGAGCCTCTGGTCCCACTCTGGGTGGCCTGGAACTCAGTGACTGCAACGCGGGAGTGGACCTTTCCCATGGGCTGTTTACCTTGGGAGGTTTGAGGAAGTAGGTAAGCCAAGGCTCAGAGATGTTGAGCAACGTGCCCAGAGTTACACAGCTAGAAAGTGGCAGAACCAGGGTGGGAACCTAGAGTGGGTAGGACCCTTGGTTTTCCCACCCTCCCCTTGCTCACAAACTGCACAAGCCCTAGCCTCTAAGGGCTAGCCTGAGGATTGGGAGGCTTCATGGTGAGTGAAGGGCATGGCTCTGAGAGTGGAAGGAGCCTCATAAGGAGATAGCTGACAGCTCATCCAAACTCACCTCTTAGTATTCTATCTCTTCTCTGGAGTTCCACCCTCTGTCTGGCCCATTACCTCTTGTACATATTTCCCCAGACGACCCACATCTCCGCAGTTCCGTCGAACTCTGTATACACATCACAAAGACACTGAGCGAGGCTGTCCTGCTTTTTTATGCTATCTGCAGTCTGCATTTTTTGGTCCTGGCCAGCAGCACAACCAACAGCCCTGGCCCTGCCAGACTCTCCTCGGCACGCCCCTGCATCTGACCTGACCCTCTTGCCCAGAGGAGACATGTTAGGAAGAGCCAGAGGCTGCTGCCGGGCCAAGGGTGCTTCTGACTGGCGCCTGATAGAAGGACTTGAGCTGAGGATGTCACCTGCTTGCCTCGAATGTTCCCTAATACAGTAGCCAGCTGGGACTCAGATGTGATGTGAGTTGGGGATGGGCTTGTGTTGCTGAGCTAGCATAACTGGCAGTCTTCAGAGCCAGGGCTGTTTTATTCTAGAAGGCTTGTCTCCAGCGCCTCTCCCCATGCCCCATGCCTCCTGGAGTCAACATAGCTTAGGGTCTTACTTCTGCAGCACCCCTGACTCTGCCCACCATTCTGTCCTCCCCCAATGCCCCAGACTCAGACCTAGAATTACTCTCACCTAGGTGACTTATGCAGAGTTTCTGGTCTTCAGACTGCAGTATCCACGTTCTGTGCTTCCCTACACAAAAACCATAATGCTGACTCTTCTCAAACCCTTCCCTCTGGAAACTGAGCAGACCTGGGCTGAGGCTGGAGCGTGACCTTTTTTTTTTTGAGTTGGAGTCTCACTCTATCACCCAGGCTGGAGTGCAGTGGCATGCTCACAGCCACTCCAGCGTCAACCTGCTGGGCTTAGGCAATCCTTCCGCCTCAACCTTCCAAATAGCCAGAACTACAGGTGTATGCTACCACGCTTGGCTAATTTCTGATTTATTGTAGAGATGAGGTCTTGCCAAGTTGCCCAGGGTGTTCTCGAACCCGTGGGCTCAGGCAGTCCCTTCACCTCAGCCTTCCAAAGTGCTGAAATTATAGGCTTGAGTCAGCCGCCTGGCCTGGAGTGACTTTTAGAAACCCTGAAGCTGGGAGAGATTATGAGGCCCAACATATAATTCAGAAGACATTTTTTAATGACAAGCGTTACATGTTATAAAACATTTCTGTAGCTTCTTTCTAGCTCTTCAGAGTGCAGTCCCGGATGCGACCCGTGAAGCTGAATCCCCTGTGATCCAACTTTGCCAGTGCCTGGAGCAAGGCCCTGTCTGCCTGTGGGGCACAGCCAGTGATGGCTCATAAGACCATTTGTTAAATTTTTGGAGATTTTGTGAGACATGTTAAAAACAACCATTAGTTAAAAGCTAATGATATATGGTTATAGTTAAATAAGTTAAAAACAAGGGTAGTTATCTTACATTTTATTATTTAGTATACACTGCCTGTGTCTGTATAAAATGATATGCCACCACACACACCAACTTCATGTGCAGTGACATCATGTTGGTAGCTTGACATCAGCCGTGGTGGGAATATTTACAACCCAGAAATTGGCAAAGGCTGTAAGTCAGAGTTTGATTTATTGTTTTGATAATTGTCTAGACTTAGAAAAGTGACAGAGAGAATGTTAATACTTAGAAAAACTTAAAAAATGACACAAAAAAATTCTTCCAATATTTAAAAATTTACCATCCAATCTAGCAGAAAAGTCACTCATGTCATTGACAAACAGATGAAATTCTAGTTTGTCTTTATTTCATTTTTGTCCTCCTTGTTAAGGTGTGTGAACCTATTAGCCAGTGATTACATGGAAGTGCATTCAGAGTGCTGGTTGTTAATGGCACACCATGGGTGCAACTTTGCTGCTGTCCTGGGCATTTTACCACCTCCGTGCCTTTGCTTCTGGCTATTTCTTTTGATTGTCTTGCCCAACTCCCCTTTCATTCACTGACTCATTTATTTAACAAATAAGTATTGAATGTGGACTGTGTACCAGGCACCAGGGACACAGCAATGAACAAAACCAACACAAATACAAATTCTATTCTAGTGGAGGGAAAGCAACAATAAACAAAATAAATATGTTCACTCCGTAGCATGTGTTTTCAGGCACTTCTCTCTCGATACACAGCTATCTCCTCTGTGTCTGGCTCTCCCCCACCGAGGGTGAGCGTTGTGGTCACATTGGAGAGACAAGTCTCAGCTCAGGGCAGGGTCAGAGGTGAGTTGTGGGTATGTGGCTCGGAACTTGAAATGAAGGCCCAGCCCAGGCACAGTGGCTCAAGCCTGTAATCCCAGCACTTTGGGAGGCCAAGGTAAGGGGATTGCCTGAGCCCGTGGGTTCAAGAACAGAGTGGGTAACTTGGCAAGACCTCATCTCTACAATAAATCAAAAAATTAGCCAGGCATGATAGCACGCACCTGTAGATCCAGCTACTTGGAAGGCTGAGGAGGAAGGATTGCCTGAGCCTAGCAGGTTGACGCTGGGGTGGCCGTGAGCATGCCACTGCACTCCAGTTTGAGCGACAGAGTGAGACTCCAACTCAAAAAAAAAAAAAAGAAAGAAAAGAAAAGAAGGCCCGGTTTTGTGGGACAATCACAAGAAGCAAGAGGCAGAACTGCCATTTCATCAGAGTTGGTGAAATGGGTGTCACCCCCCAGTCTAATGGTTGGTTGTTCTCAGTACTGTGTGTGGAGTTGAAGGAGGTCTAAGCTGAAACCTTTGCACCCGAAGGGAGTTAGAGGCTTTTAATATAAGAAATATCACAGGATGGCCCTGCTCATCTACTCATCTGTTTTCTCAGCAAATACAAGTGCCTGCCCCGTGCCAGGTGCTGCCGGTCCTATAGCTGTGAAGATCTGTGGTCTCTTCCCTTGAGGACTTTTCAGACTTACAGAGCAGTTTCTAATCCAGATCGCTGACCAGTGAACATAGGGCTCAGAATGCTCCAGAAGCCTTCCCTGTCTCTCCAGAACCATGAGGCTGCGTGGATGGATATTCTCCTCTCTCTCTGTTCTCCCCCTGCTTGGCATGGACCTCTGTGTGTGATTCTGCATCTGCATGTGGGTTTGATTGATGCCTGTCTCTCTTGCGAGAGTGTCTGCTCCGGGAGGGCAGGGATCCATGTCTGTCCTGCTCACAGGTCCTGATGCAAGGAGGCACTCAGGAGAATCTTGTAATAAGCATAGGAAGGGAGGAGCATGGAGGAGGGCGATGGTGTGGGTGAGAGGCCTCAGTGCATTCTGGAGGCCAGGCCTTCATTCTTTGACTCCACTTGTCAAGGTGCAGCCAGACAGCAGCTCCATTGTGTAGCTTTTTTCTTACTCCTTCTCGTTGGACAGCTCTCTAGAACAGACCACAGTGATTTGCATTACAACTTTTATGTGATGGTTAACATTTTCTTGTGTCACAGACCCAGATTAAAAACTATAAGCCCTTCTTCCCAGAATAATGTTCTAGGGAGCCTGTAGATGCTCTGAAACGTAACATAAACTGTGTTTACATGTCTGTGTGCACAGTTTATGTTACGTTTCAGAGCATCTACAGGCTCCCTAGAGCCCATTCATAAGCTCCATATCAAACACCCTGCTTTAAAAAATGTGACCCCAGCCAGGCTCGGTGCCTCAGCCTGTAATCCCGCGCCTTTGGGAGGCTAAGGTGAGTGGATTACCTGAGCCCGCGGGTTCAAGACCCACCTGGGCAGCGAGACCTCATCTCTACAGTAAATCAAAAAATCAGCCGGGTGTGGTAGCACGTGCCTGTAGTTCTGGCTACTTGGGAGGCTGAGGCGGAAGGATCGCCGGAGCCCAGTAAGTTGAGGCTGCGGTGGCCGGGAGCAGCCACTGCACTCCAGTCTGTGCGACAGAGTGAGACTCCAACTCAAAAAAAAAATATGTGACCCCCATAGCAGGCCCATATCCTATTCCTTTGTAGCCCCAATATCTAGTACAGTTCTTAGCATCTAGGCAGTACTTAGTGGTCCCCCTTATCCGCAGGGAATATGTTCTAAGACCCCTGTGGATGCCTGAAACTGCAGATAGTACTGAACCTTATATATGCTATGTTTCTTCCTATCCAAACATAACTGTGATAAAGCTTAATTTATAAATCAGGCACTGTAAGAGATTAATAACAGTAACCAATAATAAAACAGAACAATTCTAACATTGTATTGTAATAAAAGTTATGTGAACATGGTTTCTCTCTCTCTCTCAGAATGCGCCATTGAACTGTACTCACCTATTTTTGGACTGTGGTTAACTATGGGTAATTGAAACCACACAAAGTGAAACTGCAGATAAGGGGGGACTGTTGTATTGGGGGAAAGAGAGGGAAAAACGGGTAGATGGGTATGTAAGAACGTGTCCTGATTTGCCATGACCTGCATAGAGCTGAGCTGATAATTCCTTTGAAGTCATCGGGGAAAGGGTTGCCTGAGCAGAAGGTGGTAGCACTCTTTTACCACTGGTCTGCCCTGGTCCCGAGAGTGTGGTTCTACCCACACTTAGGAGGCCCAATAAGTCCATAGGTCATCTTCCAAATAAAAAGTTAGAATATGGTATCTGACACATTGTCAGAAAAGTGGGGGAGAATATTTGAAATTAGGTCTGTATCAGAAAATCATGGATTATGTGATTTTATTTTATTTTATTTTTTTTACTTTTGAGTTGGAGTCTCACTCTGTCATCCAGGCTGGAGGGTAGTACCATGCTTCCAGTCACTGCAGCCTCGACCTGCTGGGCTCAGGTGATCCTTCCATCTCAGCCTTCCAAGAAGCTGGGACTATAGGCACGCACCACCATGCCCAGCTAATTTTTAATTTTATTGTGGAAATGTGGTCTCACCAAGTTGCCCAGGCTGGTTTCAAACCTCAGCCTCCCAAAGTGTTGGGATTATAGTCATGTGCCGCTGTGCCCGGCCGGATTTTGTGATTTTAAAAGAACATAACTTAGTCCTTTCTGAGGCTGATTGGGTTGTTCTTGGAGCTTCTTTAAGCCCCCAGAAGGGGATGATTAGGGACTGGGTTATACTCCCCATAGAGACAACATTAGTCGTCCAATTCTGGCTAGAAGGGCCCAGCATGGCAGTTTGGTCCATCACATTTTTCATGGTGGCCTGTGTTGGAGGACTGAGCCCTAGTAGCACTCCTTGAGCGTTCAATTCTGCTCCCAAAAAGGAGGCTAATTCTGGCTTATAAATATTTCAACTCTGGACTGGGCACGGTGGCTCAAGCCTGTAATCCTAGCACTTTGGGAGGCCAAGGCGAGAGGATTGCCTGAGCCCACGAGTTTGATACCAGCCTGGGCAAGATGGTGAGACCTAGTCTCTACAATAAATTAAAAAATTAGCCGAACATGGTAGCGCATACCTGTAGTTCCAGCTACTTGGAAGGCTAAGGCAGAAGGATCACTGGAGCCCAGCAGGTTGATGCTGGGGTGGCTGTGAGCGGGCCACTGTGCTCCAGCCTGGGTGACAGAATGAGACTCCAACTCAAAAAGAAAAAAATTTCAACTCTGGAAGCTTAATTTTTTTTTTCTGTTTTTATTTTAATCACTGTTTTTTTACACAGGGCATTTGACAATGTTGATTTTTAGACATCAGAATAGTTCAAAACCATGTGGAGGGAAAAAAACCCTACAGTACTAAAATTTGCTTGGAAAGCAGTTGTCAAGGAAATGGATTTTGCAAAACATTTCCTCCCAGGAGAGCCCTCTCTTTCCTTGTATCCCCACATTGAACATTACTCTGCCGTGCAGTCGTGGAAGGCAGAGGTACCATAGGCTGGCAATTTGTCTGGCCAACATCTAATTATGAATTAAAGCCCCAGCTGGCACTTTTACAGCTCGACAGCCGATGGTGGACAAAGTTCAAGTTGAGTTTATAGTGCATTGGAAATGTTCTTGGACATACGGGAGTGACGGAAAATGTCTTGGCCTTGGCTATAGGCCGGGGAATAGGATTCTGTAAACTCTGTTAGCAGACAATGGAAGCATCTGATAGATGGAGCTGAAATTGCAAAATGTTGTTCGATTAAAAGAAAGGGGAAGATTCACAGGGCAGGGACTGTGACTCAAAGCACTCATATAAGAAAACACTTATCTCATGATCAGACACGCTGGAGGCTCAGACTCCAACCAGTACCACTTGGAGACCCCACTGCAGTTAGACATAGCACCGAATATATGCACTGCTCAGTTGAGAGCAGATTTCACAAGTGAGGCTGGCGGCTTTAATTATCACCTGTGAGAACTTAGTCAAGAAAGTGCTGGCCCGGTTAGAGTTACGGCTACCGACCCTGGCAGGTGGTTAATTACAGACCTCTTCCTTCTCGTGGAGGTGCATGGCCTGTGTATAGACAGTTTCTGACAGAGGCAGAGAGATGTGTCTCTCCATTATTCCCGTTTGTGTTGGGATCTATTGTATTTGCAGTAATCTTTAATTATAGAAGCTATTACTATGGAATGGATTATCAATGTTACTCGTTTCTGTAATGTTGCTTGGTAACATCCCTTTGTGCCCAAGACATATGCGTCTCTGTAGTTACCGACTGAAGAAATGAAACCTTCCTGTCTCTCAGCCATTTTACCATAACAGTATTATAAGAAGCTATTTTAAGAGTTCGACGAGCCCACGTCTAGGGGGAGAAAAATGGACTCGGCGTGATAACAGCCCGCGTCTTCAGAAAGACTTAATTTGAACCAGAGTTCTTCACAAGGCAGTGTTCCACTGTAGCAAGACAGAAAAAAGCTTCCGTGCAGTGAACTGCATTCTGCTATCTTTGGATAGTGTTCCTTCCCATTGCGGACCAATCCCTACTGCGAGACCCACTCTGCACACCCCCAATGGACTCCATGAAACGCGACAAGTTGTGAGTCTTTAGGTTTTTGATGCTTTCCAACCTAAGAAATGATCACTGGTAGAGAAAATAGATATTGCAGGTAGTCCGTTTGCACCTCTGTGAAGTCGAGTTATCTCCATCATCCTGCTGATTTTGAAAATGGCCCATTAGTGGAAGAAATGGTGGCAGAGTTATCACCAGAAGTACTCAAAATCATTCTCTTTAAAGGTCACACTAGTGGAATTTTCAGCGAATACTTGGTGATGCTTTTCTTTTTTTGAGTGGGAAAGCAGCTGTTCCAGCCATGGGGAGAGGTCATCTACTGGCTTTTAGATCTCGAGTTATGGCTGTAACTCCACAAAAGTGGTTATTGCTTAAAGATAATTACATTCCACATTGTTCATGCTAAACTCTTGAGATGGACTGATTGGCATATTTAAATCTCATCTCCCAGGCATTTGCTAATTATCATAGCCTAGTTGGGGGAAAAAAAAAACCCTCATCAAATAGCTGTTTAGAGATGCTTTGCATTTTAAAATTTTGCTGGGTTCATAGGAAGAAAGAAAATGTGCCTCTGATTTTCCTCTGGTTCTCTCCCTGACCTCAAGAGGGTTTAAACTTTCAATAGTTTAAATAGCCGTAGCCAAGCACTCAGGAAGCATTTTTGTGTTTGAATTCTCCATCTTTCTGCATCACTTGCACCCCTGACCCCCTTTCTCACTTAGTGACTCCATATCCAGAAGGGGACTGTTGAATTCCAGCTAATGAGGCTCATCTTTTTATTCATTTTAAGTGGTCCCGGCTAGACCAGGAGTCAAATCTGAGTGAATGGTAACACACATCCTTCTCCGATTCCTACATGGAACACGAATTCTGTCGTGAATTTCTTCCTCTTGCTCAGACAAAGGAGGACAAAAAGAGCAGTTTTTCAGGTCGGCAGGTTGGGTAGAAGCAACCCTCTTTTAAAAAAGCAACCTTGGTGTTGTTTATTAACAGCAGCTGGAGAGGACCCCCACATCTGGCAGCTGAACTGACATCATTTTATGGAATGGTTTTTTTCAGCTGCTGTGCTCAGAATTGAGAAAACCTGATGGTTTCCTCCTTTATACAGAATATACGACTGTCAGTGACAGAAATCTCACCGAGGACTTTCTTTTATGGAGAGTATCTGAAAGGGCCTGTCTCGGAGACTTATGAAAGAGCCCCCAGTGAGCCACTGTCACCCACAGTTGTACCTCAAAAGCAAGTGCAGAGAAGAGGAATTGTGTGATGGTTTTGTTGAACCACCTGTCATGGGCTGGCGGTTCATCTGTGGAAGGGTCTGTTTTGCCCACTCGGCAGGAGCTGCCATTTCCTGCCTCAGGTTCATAGGCCCCAGCAGGAAACCTGATCTGGCGGTAGCTCAGGAGAGAGAAAATCCTAGCCCTGTTAGAAGCCAGAGCAGGAGAGCTGGAGGAGGTACATTCAGTTACCTGGGAGTGGGACAGGAGGAGAGAGCTCAGAATCCAACCAACTGAAGACCAGCGTTAGCTTGGATTCTGATCATTAAAACAATACAAAGAAAAAATCGGTGAAACTTGATCTGAGTTTTCTCTCTCTTCCCTTGTCTGTCCCCATTCATCACAATTAGAGCCTTTTGGTTTTCATAGTTAATTATTCTTTGGTATTCCATTTCAGGATTTTGAAATCAAATTGCTTGATGTTGTATTCTCCCGTGTGATTAGGTTATCTTTTATAATGTGGCTGCGATCATCCTTTCAAGAACACAGCGCTTCAGCTCAGCACTGTCAAAGAAAACATCCTAAGTGTCCTGTGCGATTCAGCCTTGTAGGAGTGAGAAAACACCCATCCCCTTCTTAGGAATCCAGAAGTGCCACCACACATCATCCATCATCACAGACCTAGAAAAACGAAAAAAAAAACCCCGCACCGAGCTGTCTGGTTAATGCAAGCCCAAGGAGTGCTTACAGGGTGGCAGCTACTTGGCTCCATAGGATGAATGACTTCAGGACTCGAGTCATTTTGGGGTATTTGTAAAGCTGAGCTGGTCTGTTTATTGCTTTGCAATTCTCTCTCCTGGTGTGAACTGGTAACCTTACCAGTGGGCTTTGCAAGCCTTTCTAGCCAAAAAAAAGAAAAGATGTCCTTTGAAATTTCTGCTGATGGGCGCCTAGGAGGAATAAAGAGAAAAGCCAAATACATTTCTCTGGCTATAAATGGAAAACAGAAGGCGCGTTTCATCAGATATTAATTAAGGTCTCAGCTCGATTGTCACCTTGGAGGCCTTCCTTGGTATCTCTGCGCACTCGGCAACCCTGCACGCCCCTCCTCCCCCACCGTGCTTGACTTCTCCTCATAATGCTTATCACCATTCACAGTTCTTCTGCTTGTCACTTATATACTAGGACATATAAGCTGTGAAGACGGGGACATTGCCTATTCACTGCTGTACATACTGGAACATGGAGTACCTCAGATGCTCAGTAAACATTTTCTGAGTGGATGTCAGGTGAGGAGAGCTTGAGAAAAGAACAGCTGAGAGGCAGAGGTTGGAATCAGCAGATCTGGATTTGAATCTAAGCCTTCTCTGTATTGGCTGTGTGTCCTTAGAATAGCTACTGAACCTCAGTTTCCTTTTCTATAAAATGGACTTTATACCTGCTTTCCAGAGTAGCAGTGTAGGATTAATGAGGTAAAGTATTTGATTGTGTTGGGTACGGGACCTGGTGCATTCTCCAAGCCTTGGCTGAGATAATCTTACTGGACAAGAAAAAGGGCTTTTCACTGCTCAGGGTGTCCAGTGGCTCTCAGGCCTCCTTCTAGAATCCAGGAATGGAATCTCCAGGGAGAAGCCTACGAATCCTCCTTTGGCTCCAGGGAAAACTGCCAGGAAATGTAGATGGGAGGCGGCGGTGAGCCATAATGGTGCCACTACACTCCAGCCCGGGCGACAGAGTGAGACCCCGACTCAAACAAACAAAGGCAGATGTAGATGGTTCCACATGCTTCTCCATGGATTCCCCAAGGAACCTGTACTCAAAGCTGGTTTCTCCAGTGATGGCAACAGCAACTGGAGAGCCAGACCCCTGCCCTCTCAGGCCTTGTTCTTGTGCTCGGCCCAGGGCCTCCCTGTAAATCCCAAGGGCCCTGAAACTCGTCACCTAAGTCCCCTTGCTGACACAGAGATGCCACTAGGTGGTCTTTAGACAGTGGTTATCAAGGCAGGACTTCCAGATTTCAAATAGCATGACCTCCCCAGGCAGACCTGCACGTGGAGTAGCCTGCAGTGCAGGTGCCCAGCAGCATTTCTCAACCACTCACTTTGGTATCTTCCTTGTTTTCATTTAAGCCTATTTCTTTCTTTCTCTCTTTTTAAAAAATTCTTAAAGTTTGAGCAAAAGAACTGGTTCTCCTCTTTCATGTTTCCAAAGGCTGCAGGCTCTGCTGGGGCGGCTTTAAAGCAGGTCATCCGTTCCCTCTAGCAGACTATGCCTTCAGGGAGCAGGAATGTGGACACTTCTTGTTTTCAAAGAGAAGCAGGCATTAAGATGGACCACTTGGCCCAGACGCTAGGCAGCAGCCAGGCCCCGTTTGATTCTCTGTGTGCCACATGCTGTCCAGAGGGGCTGGGTAGATGTTTTGTTGGCTCATTCATTAGACAATGGAGCAGCCTAGTGAGATGGAAGGAACATCGCCTTTTGAATCAGCCAGGCCCTGGCTTCAAACACCAGCTCTGCCACCCACCAGCTGCAAAGCCCAGATGCTGGGGAAAGGAGACACTGATCTTACCTCTGGGGGTCATCAAGTAGAGAGCAGTTTGCTGCATGGCAAAGAGTGCAGACTCTGAGTTATCCTCTTGCATCCACTGCTGGGCTCTGCCACTATATTTGTTTTGTGTCCTTTGGCAAGTTGTTTAGCCCCCCAGGGCTTGATTGCTTCATCTTATAAAACAGGGAAAATAATAGTAACCCATCTTGCAGGGTTGGCATAGGATTAGATGATTGTGAAGGGCCTGACCCAACAGGTGGCATAGTAAGTGCCTAGTGAATGTCCACTGCTGGATACTGTAGGTAACGTATGAGCCACTGTTAGCACTGACGTGCTGTGTTGACTCCTTCTGTCCAGGCTCTGTGCTAGGGTGTGAGGATGCAGAGGGGAACAGATCACAGCATTCAAGGGCAGGGAGACAGACATGAGATAAATTACTATCCTGTAGAGGTGTTAAGTTTTGTCATTGATGGCTGGCTAGGGGCCATGGAGAACACTGAATTTCAGAATGCTGATACCCAAGCTCCAGACTATGGGAATTCTGCATATAGAAAAGTGTTGTTGTGGAGTGGGGAGTGCACTGGAGATTTTGTGGGCTGGTTTGGTTCTTTACTGGTATGTGCAAAGGCCCTGAAGGGTTTGTTAGTTTCCTCTTGCTGCAGTAACAAGTCACATAAACTCAGTGACTTAAAACACAGATTGATTCTCTTATGGTTCAGGAGGTCAGAAGTCTGAAATAGGCCTTAGTGGACTAAAACTCAGTCTTGACCAGTCTGCGTTCCTTTCTGGAGGCTCTAGGGGAGGGTGTCAGTCAGGGTTCTCCAGAGGAATGGAACCAATAGGAGATAGGTAGATAGGCAGATAGGTGGATGGGAGGGTGGGAGGATGAGGGGGATTTAGATTTACTAGGGGAATTAGCAATTGGCTCACACAATCATGGAGACTGAGAAGTCCCATGACAGGCTATCTGCAAACTGGAGAGCCAGGAAACCTGATAGCATGTCTTCAGAACCAGGAAATCCGGTGGTGTAACTCTCAGTTCAAGAGCAAAGGCCTGAGAACCTAAAGTCTAAGAGCAGGAGTGAAAGGGTGTTCCAGCTCTAGAAGAGAGATAATTCTCCTTTCTCTACCTTTTTTTCTATCCTGGCCCTCAGGTGAGTAGATTGCACCCACCTGCACTGTGTGAGGACTGATATTCCTTACTCAGTCCACTGACTTAAATGCCAGTCTCTTCCAGAAACATGCTCATAGAAATACCCCAAAATAATGCTTTACCAGCTATCTGGGTATCCCTTAACCCAGTCAAGTTCACACTTAAAATGAACCATCACAGAGAGAATTCCTCTAGAGATGGTCTGCAGTCTCTGGTTTATGGCGCCTTCTTCCGTCTTCAAAGCCATCAGTGGAGTCTTTCATGTCTTACCACCTTGACACTGATTCTCCTGCTCCCCTCTCTTGTTCACAAGGACCCTTGTGAGTACCTTGGGCCCACCTGGATGATCAGGCTGATCTCCTTCTCTCAAGGTCAGATGATTAGCAGCCTTAATTTCATCTTACCCTGTAACCTAACATATGCACAGGCTCTGGGGATTAGAACCTGTGAACATTGACCAGTTAGCACCTTTGGGAGCCATCGTTCGGCCTGCCATAGGTGGGAAGGGGATGTCTGAGGTGAGGGACGAAGGGCCTATGGCTGAAGCGTGAGCAGGGAAGGGCGCGGGAGTAGTCACAGAGGTGCCTCAGCTGAGGTAGCCCTCTGAGGCTCTGACATGGAGGAAGGACATGGCATTGTTTGCATGTTCAAAGGATCGCTCTGGTGGCTGTATGGAGGAGGGATGGGTGAGGCAGGCAGGAGAGGGAGCAGGAAGCAGCGGGGAGACCATCACGAGGGTCAGAGGAGAGCAAGTGGTGGACGGGGAGGGTGGGGAAGAAGGTGAGTCGGAGCTGTCAACAGAATTGCTGGCGAGTAGATGTGGGCTGGGGAGAAAAAGACTCGAGTGGACCCGTGGGGCTTTCTGGGGGTTTTGGCAGAAGTGACCAGCAGGGTGGTGGTGCTGTTTTCTGATGCAGGGAAGACCCGGTTGTGCAACCAGGGTGGGCAGGCACCGGCTAACACTCATGGGAATGTTCCGTGCCAGGTGCCATGCTGGGGGCCTCGCACCGCGCCTGAGCCCAACAGCACCCCGTGAGCAGGAACAGCCATTGCTCCGTTCCGTGAGGCGGTGGGGTGTTGTGGCCATGAGACAGGCCGTCTGGGTGCCTAGCCTGCCTCTGCTGCTCACCTGCTGCGCCACCTGGGTGAGTGCTGCAGTTTTTCATCTGAGGATGAGAGTCACGTTACACTTAAGTGTGAAGGCCGCAGGCCACTCTGAGACCAGAAAGGTGCCTCACCGGGAAGTGTCTCACGCGGTCCTGTGGTTCCCTGTGGCCTTCTTGGCCTTTGGTAAGTCCTAGTTGAGTCAAAGCCGCTAGGCAGTGGGTGTTTCTGACCCAGGCATCCCTCTTTTTCCTTGGGGTCCTCATCGCATGAGCAGCCCCCCTGTGATATCATCATCCTTAGACATCTCGTCAACTTGTTTTTGCAGCAGCCTCTAGGTGCTGGGTACCCTGCTAGGTGCTAGGGAGCGGTAGTGAGCAGCACAGCCAACAGAGCCCCCTGGAGCCTGTGTTCTTATGGGGGGAAATAGATACTGGTTAATCACACAAAATCTTGACTCTAATAATCCTCTGTAATGAGGGGATTCCACGTGATCCTTGAGGCCAGGGAAGACCTCTGTAAGATGCAGCAACCAGACTGAGAGGTGGAAGATGAATGGAATTCACCAGGCAAAGGAGGAAGGGACTTGGTCCAAGGAGAGGAAATATCATGTGCAAAGGCCCTGTGGTAGGGGCAGGCATGGTTCTTTGAAGAATGGAGAGAGAGAAAGCAAGTGTGGTTGGGGCAGAGATGGGGAGGATAAGCTGACTGCAGGCACTAGCAGTGTGACTCCCAGGGCCTGGTGGACCTCATTAAGGAGTTTGTTGAAGTATGTATTGGGGTGAGGCAAATATATGCTACAGTGTGGAGAGTGCATAGGAGGCTAGAGAAGACCCCTCCAGGCCAATTAGGAGGCAGCTGTAGGGGTCCCATGGGGAGCTGTGAGCAGTTTGCATTAGGATGGGTTCTTGGTGGTGGTGTAGAGAGCAGTGGATGGAGGGGTACTTGGCGGGTAAATGGATAGATAGCAGTCATCCCAGGGCTGGTTTTTATTGAGCACATATCATGTTCCAGCCAATGTGTTGAACTTTGCATATGTCATCTTATTTATTCTCAGGGTTATTGTGAGGATTAAGTATTTCTGGCCTACAGATGAGGATACAGATGAGGAAACCAAGACTCAGAAATGTTGAGTCACTTGCTCAAGGCCACACCGCTGGTGGTGGAGCCCCCTAGCAGCCTCTTAAACTTCAATATGTGTTTGAATCACTTGGGTCTTGGTTAAAACACTGATTCAGGGGAACCCAAAAGTGAGGGGGTTGGAGACAGCCCCTCCCCTTGCACTCCCCACTCCTCTGGTCCTGCTTCTAAACACTAGTCCAGGGTTCTGTGCACTCGCAGTTGCCTCACCAGCAGTCACCAATCAGATCGTGTCGTGTTACACCGATAGATGGGGGTGGATCCAAAAACCTGTGTGGATGGGTTTTAGGTACCAGTGCTGTCAGCTGTTTCCTTGGGCTGTGCTGAACACGGGAGAGAAAAGAGTCAGCCCCGTGTTCTAATCTCTCTATCTGTGTGGTCATGAGATCCCAGGATCTTTAGCGACCAGATCCTTTCCTGTTCAGCCCCTGCACATGGGGCCATGTGTCACTGCTGGGAGACGCCACCAAGACTGCACGTCATGGTGTGAGCACTTGTCTTTAATGATTGGGAAAATCCATTTCCCTTTTTGGCAGCTTTGAACGTAGCCACTGTGGTTCTGGGGCACTTGCCAGACCTGGCTCTGTGAGTTTGATTTTTTTAAAGAGGGGAACTTACTATCCAGTGCTCAGCCCCTTCTTCCCCAGTTGTCCCCCAAAGAACTTTCCCATGCAAACTTTGGAGTATTCCACTCTATAGATGGTCTGCCAGCACCCCCATTCCCTCCCCCCTCAGATGCATCCTTTCTCTCTGGGTCCTGTTGTTCTGGGGCGCCTCAGCTGGGTGGATGCCTCAGCTGGGTGGGCGCCTGTGCCCGGGGACAAGCTGATTCTAGCCGCTCCTCTGTGGGAGAGAGTTCTGGAGCTCTGAGACAGGTAGAAAGAAAGTCTTAAAACGAAATATTGATGTCTTCCTCCAACTAGTAAGTATTTTTTCATTTTAAGATTTCCTGTCACTCTGATGTGTTCAGGTAGACAAGAGCATCTTTTGTTTGAGGAGGAACTGAAGAGGTGTCTTAGGATTCCGCTCTGGTCTCTCCACCTGGTCTCCAGGTCTTTGGAGCTTTGTTTGCCACCTTGGCAGGACTCAGTGAAGAGGAGGCTTTGTGGGCTATTGTTAGGTGCTCTTTGAATCTGTAAATCACAGTCTGTGGGAAGGGAAGGACTCCCAGGGACCATCTAGAGCCGCCCTCTGTCTCCAGCATGGACACACACACTCAAACGATGGCTGCTTGTTGTATGTTTCTAGAGCCCAGAGGTACAGTCTTTTTTGGTGTGCAGCCCTCATGTCTCTTGATTCCTACTGCCACGACTTGAGTCTGTCCTGAATCTGTCTTGCTGTAGCTCCGGCTGCCCCTCTTCCAGCCAGCTGCTTCACCATCCTGGTCCATATTCTTGGAGACACGATCCTCCTTGTGCCTTGAACTTCTGTGTCCTGGCCATAGCAAGTCATGGCCCCTCTCTGAGGCTCACAGAGTTCTTAGAAAGTGTGGCTTTGGGAATAGAGGATGTCTCTGGGGCTGAACTTCTGTTTAACTTTAGAATTCTGGATCTGTGCTTCTGTTAACGTCGTTTTTCTTGCTGGACAACCTTCCATTACTCTCTGCTGTAAAGACTTTCCTCTTTTTTCTTTTTTTTTTTTGAGTCGGAGTCTCATTCTGTCACCCAGACTAGAGTGCAGTGGCACGCTCATGGCTACTGCAGCCTTGACCTGCTGGACTCAGGCAATTCTTCCACCTCAGCCTTCCAAGTGGCTGGAACTATAGGCATACACCACCACGCCCAGCTAATTTTGTGATTTTTTTTTTTTTTTGAGTTGGAGTCTCACTCTGTCGCCCAGACTGGAGTGCAGTGGCTGCTCCCGGCCACCGCAGCCTCTACCTGCTGGGCTCCAGCGATCCTTCCGCCTCAGCCTTCCGAGTAGCCGGAACTACAGGCATGCGGTACCATGCCCGGCTCATTTTTTATTTATTGTAGAGATGCGGTCTCGCCAAGTTGCCCAGGTGGGTCTCGAACCCGCGGGCTCAGGCAATCCACTCACCTCAGCCTCCCAAAGGCGCGGGATTACAGGCTGAGCTACCGAGCCTGGCTTAATTTTGTGATTTATTGTAGACACGAGGTCTTGCCAAGTTGCCCAGGCTAGTCTCGAACCCTTGTGCTCAGGCAGTCCTCTCACCTCGGCCTCCCAAAGTGCTGGGATTGCAGGCGTGAGCCACTGTGTCTGGCGTAAGACCTTCCTCTTTTTAATTAAAACCCAGCTTGGTCCCACCTACCCCATGACTGAGCACTCCCTTTTGACTTAAGGATAGCACCATGCCACTTCTTTTTGTTTTTCCTTTCAACAACCTTTATTTTTAGCATCACAAACACTTGTAGATATTCATTGTAGAAAATTAGAAAATTCAGAAAATAAAGAAGAAAAGCAATACAAATCATGAAACTTATTACTATCAGACATAACTGCTGTCAACAATTAGCTGCTTTCCAGTTTTTTTTTGGTTTTTTTTTTTTGAGTTGGAGTCTCACTCTGACACTCAGGCTGGAATACAATGGCATGCTCACCCACAGCCTCGACCTGCTGGGCTCAGGCAATCCTCCTGCCTCAGTCTTCCAAGAAGCTGAAACTACAGGCGTGCACCACCACGCCCGTCTAATTCTTTGATTTATTGTAGAGACAAGGTCTCGCCAAGTTGCCCAGGCTGGTCTCAAACCCTGGGCTCAGGCAATCCTCTTGCCTCTGCCTCCCAAAGTGCTGGGATTACATATAGGCTTGAGCCACAGCGCCCAACTTAGTCTTTTTTTTTTAAACACCCATACGTGGATAGACTAGTGGATTTTGTGCCATCTAATTTTATATCCTGCTTTTTTACTTAATAATATGTAGTGAGCATTTTTGCCTATCATGAAACCTCCGTAAACATAATTTTTAATATCTGTTTACTGCTTTGCAGCTCGTGCTTTATTTAGCCCTTGCATAATTATTTCCAAATGAGAAAAAGACTGATCCTGTCAAGTCCACTGAACTAGCCAAATCAGATGAGATAAAGTGTGCAGAGAGCTGCACAAATGGGAGCAAGATTGTTCATTCTGTTGGTTTTATCTCCCCTGGGGAATGACTTTACTGGGTCGTCACAAAGTTGTTAGTTTCCTGTTCACCAAGTTTTGCACAGTGGTGGGCAAAGATAATTTTTAAAATTATCTGAAAGAATATATGCAGAAGAGAGAAGGAAAGAGGGGACACAGAGCTGAGCTCAAGGGAAAGGCATGATCCAGAAGTGGGAGAAGAGGGCATGGGGGTTGATGCCTGAATTGAGTGGAGACTTCTAGAAAATGCTTAGAACCCGCCAGTCACTGTGGCTCACTCCTGTAATCCCTCATCACAGCACTTTGGGAGGCTGAGGCAGGAGGATTGCTTGAACACAGGAGTTTGAGGCCAGCCTAGGCAACATAGTGAGACCTCGACTCTACAAAAATAAAATAAAATAAATTATCTGGCCATGGTATCGCATGTCTGTAGTCCCAGCTACCTATACTCGGGAGACTGAGGTGGGAGGATCGCGTGAGCCCAGGAGGTCGAGGTTGCAGTGAGCAAGCTGTGACTGTGCTACTGCACTTCAGCCTGAGCAACAGAGTGAGACCCCACCTCAAAAAAAAAAAAAAAAAAAGAATGAGAAAAGAAAATACTCAGAACCACAAAAGGAGACTTAATGTTTTTCGGAGTAGGAATAGCAGTGTAAAGACAGCACCTCGTCTGAATATACTATTATAATTTTAAGAGGAGAAACCCAAATAGCTCGTTCCTAATTTATCTCCTGTGCTCCATCCTCTGACCATGTGGAGGGACAGACTTGGCAAGGTGACATGAGGACCCAGTCAGGCCTTTGGGGAGCTGCGGGACTGAGAGGAACTACAGGAAGACTGGTAATGGGCACATCCTGTCACAGTTCATCAAAAGCGGAAAAATAGAATTCTGTAGAGTATAAATTTGGATGCAAATGACATCAACCTCCAGCAGAATTTCCTGATGGGTTTAAGGAAAACTTCAGTTGCAAAAATCTAACAGTCTTCTGTACCTTCACCCAGATTCCTCAATATTAACATTTTACCCTGTTTTTGCTTTCTTTCTTTTTTTGCTCATCCTCACTACATATATATATATACATATATATATACACACACATATGTAATACACATATGTACATACCCATACGTGCACATGTTATTGTTTTCTGAACCATTAGAGAGTAAGTTGCAAACATAATGCCCCTTACCCTGAATACTTCATTGTGTATTTCCAAAAAGAGAATGACACTGTTCTACATAACCATGGTAAAACCATCCTGATAAACAAAAAAAATAACAGGGGTATGATACTACCATCTGATCCCTATGCCCCATTCCAACTTGTCAGTTGTTTTATAATGTCCTTTGCAGCAATAATAATAATTGTTATTCTTTCTGCTCCAGATCACATATTACATTTGGTTGATGTCTCCTTAATCTCCTTCAGTCTGGAAGTGCCTCTTTTTCTTTCAAGGCCCTGTTTTTGAAGAGTAAAGGCCATTGATGTTCTTTTGAGTTTGGGTTTGTCTGGTGTTTCCTCTGGATTCACTGCAGGTTGTGCATTTTTGGCAGAAATATCACTGAAGGACCAGGTAGCATATGATAGTTGTCTGTCCCTACTAATAATATTTTTAAAAATATAAGTATATGACAACTCTGAGATATAATTCACATAATTTTTCACATAATTCACCTTTTTAAAGTCTAAAATTCAGTTGTCATTGGTATATTCACAGAGTTGTACAGTCATCACCATAATCAATTTTTGAACATTTTCATCACTCCAAGAAGACCCCATGCTCATTAGCAGACACTCCCCATTTTTCCCTTTCCCTAGTCCCTAGCAACCACTAATCTACTTTCTGTCTATATGGATTTGCTTATTCTGAACATCTCATACACTGGGTCACACTTTTTGTCTGGCTTCTTTCACTTAGCATAGTGTTTCAAGTTTTATCCATGTGGTAGCCTATATCAGTAATTCATTCCTTTCCTTTTTTTTTTTTTTGAGTTGGAGTCTCACTCTGTCGCCCAGACTGGAGTGCAGTGGCCGCTCCCGACCACTGCAGCCTCGACCTGCTGGGTTTTAGCAATCCTTCCACCTCAGCCTTCCAAGTAGCTGGAACTACAGGCGCGTGCTACCACACCCGGCTAATTTTTTTATTTTATTGTAGAGATGCGGTCTTGCCAAGTTGCCCAGGCGGGCCTCGAACCCGCAGTCTCAGGCAATCTACTCACCTCAGCCTCCCAAGGTGCGGGATTACAGGCTGAGCCACCGAGCCTGGCTAATTCATTCCTTTTCATGGCTGAATAATATTTCATTGTATGGCTATACCTCATTTTGTCGATTCACTCAGTCAGTGGACATTTGGGTTGTTTCCACTCTTTGTCTATTACAGATAGTGCTGCTGTGAACATTCATTTCTATTCATATGTAGACGTATGTTTTTATCTTTCTTGATTATGTGTCAGGGGTCCCCAAGACCACCCCTAGGTTCAGTGACTCACTAGGCAGTCTCACAGGATTCAGGACATAGTCCTGTGGCTATCACTTATTACAGAGAAAGGTTACAGAGCAAAATTAGCAAAGGGAAATACCGTGCGTGGAGAGAAATCCAGAGGAAACCAGGCACAAGCTCCCGTGAGCTCTCTCCCGGTGAAGTCACATGGGATGTGCTTGGCTTCTCCAGTCAGATCATTAAGATGTCTGAGGTGTCATTGGCCAGGAAAGCTCTTAAGATACTCGGTGCCCAAAATTTTTATTGGGGGCTGATCAGGTAGGTCCTCCCTGCCTGACAAGTGCCAAAATCTCGGGTTCCCAGAAGGAAGGTGGTTGTCCAGCATAAGCCACATTGTTTACACAAACAGTCCAGGCACAGTAACCCCCCTCTATCATTAGGGGATGACGAGAGCACTTGCAGAATGCAGCTTCCCACACATCAGTCGAGCGCCAGCCTTGTGCTCAGGCCTTTCTAGGATAGATGTCTGAAACCCACTGTGCTGATGCTTCTGCACAGACACATACCTAGAACTGGAACTGCTAGGTCATGTGGGAACTCCATAGTTAACTTTTTTTTGCCCAACTGTTTTCCAAAGCAGTTTTACTCTGTTCATCCTAGCAGCCATTTGTGAGGGCTCCAATTTCTGTACACCCTGTCCAACACTTTTCATTGTCCATCTTTTTAGCATAGCCATCCTCGTGGGACTAATAGGTTTTTAAGTTAATGGTTTACAAGAATTTAGAATAAAAAATGATGACCTGTAGGAGCCAAAATGGGTTCTCCAAGAATAATCATGCCAGGCTAACTCTTCATTTTCCTTTTTTAAAAAGGACAATTTATTTTTTCTGTACTAGCTGTACTAGGGCAGAGTGTTTTTATATTTCAGCTGTGCCTTTCACAGTATCTTCGTGTACAAAAGTGGGGAAACGGGTTGTACTATCTGGTGGATTCCTCACTTACTGACAGATGATGTCGAAGAACAGTGTTGGAGAGTGCAGGAGAGTGGCCCTAGTTGCTGCTTCCCTGGCTGGCCTCAGCCAGCCACTCACATTTCTGTTCAAAACCTGGGGGGAGATGCACATAGCAGTCCCCAAGGCAGGCAGACACACACGTGTTGAATGATATGATCTGGTTCCAGAAAGATCCTGATGGCATGGTATGGTAGGCAGAGTCCAACAAGGTGGAAGTTACAGGACACATGGTGAGTCCACACCTATAGGATCTGGTCCAGGATAACCAGGCCAAGTGTGGCAAGTTTGCACTTGGGTTTCTGTTCATTAGCATAAGAGTAGTCAGCCACAACAGAGGGGTGACAGCGTCTCAGAGCACCTGGGAGACTGTTACGTTGTGTGGGCCTACAGTTTCAGAGGGCTCAATGGACAAGCATAGCAGGTTTGCAGCTGGCTAGCAGGAGCTCCCGGCCACTGGAGAGCTGGGTCCCTATGGCCAGAGCTCTGTGTTGTAGAAGCAGAATGAGCTGTCCCCTGGGACCCACAGGAGAAAGCAGACTTGGACTGATGAAGGAAGAACTTTGTGAGACACTGGCATTGAATGGGCTGCCTGGTAAGGGAGTGAGCCCCCATCACTGGGATGTTCAAAGAGAGATGTACTCCTGAACCCTCTATTAAGGAATTTCTGGGGCAGAAGGTAGCCTGGGGACCTTTGAGGTCTTAGAACCACCGAGGCATGAAGTCAGGGACTGTCCATCTCTAAAGCCAAGGATTGCCCATGGCATATATCACCAGTTTCAGAGTGAAACATTAGCCTTTCTGTGGGGTACCCAGGATGCTTCCCTCGGGACACATGAATGCCCACTTCTGAGCTCCCTTTGCTCCGCAGCCCTTCCTCTGTGACCTGCTTGCCCAGTACGTGTCTTGCCTGTGATATGTATGGGCCACGTCGAACCTCCCAGCCTTGTGTTAAACTCCAGAGCCAATTCAGCAGATCCTTAACGTATGGCTTCTATGTGCCAGCCCCTGGATGCATGGTGGGGCATGCAACTGGGAGCGGGGGTGGTCGGACAGACCACAGAGTCACAGGTGTGAGAGCTTGACTGCAGGCTGCCTGGGACTGCGGACTGGGGCCTGACTTAGGACTGGGAAGAGACCTTCCTGCAAAAGTGCCTTTCAGCTGGGACCTGAAGGGACATGAGCGTTGGCAGGGAAGAGGACAGTAGGGGCAAGAGAACTCTCCCATCCCAGGACGGGACACCTGTAGGTGCTTACTAGGGGCATGGTAGGAAGAGAGATAAGAACCACCCTCTGGGGGCTGTTCTCTTCCTGCTCACATAGCACCTAGGATGAGTTGCTGCGGCCTGAGTCCAGAGGCCTGTGTGCATTTGAGGATCTCCTCCTGGAGGTGGCTCTAATGGCCTCCTGAGTCTGGTCCTGATGCTTCACCCTCCACTGGTGGATGACTGTGAGACTGGGCTTCATTCCAAGCATCTCTACATCTCTGTGGTGACAGCTTCTTTGAGACCATGTAGATACCTGTGATTCCTGTAATTACTCCTGAACACCCACTTCTCTCTCCCTAGCAGGGGGGTTTTCAGGGTAGGGTGCAGCCCCCCAGATCTCTGCTCCTTCTTTTCTGTTGTCATTTATGTTTTAACAGCCTGGTGCTCTCTCTCACCCCCAGTCACCTGTCCTCTTTCCCCTCACACTGACTTAAGAGAAGGAGACCCTACATAAGAGAGACTGAGGAAGGAGGCCAGTCCCCCTCAAGTATTCATATCTGGCAATTATTTGCTGTTATTGCCAATTCAAGATAAGTAGAAAATAACATAGGAACAGAACCAGGGTGCAAAGCCTGTGCCAAGTGCATGGTGTGTGTTACTATGACAGTCGTATGTGTGCCACATAGGAAGCCTTGTGTCAGGCCAGGCATGGGGGTAGGGTCTGCTGCCCTGATGAGTGAGCTGGATTCCAGCCCAGCAGCTGTGCTGTCCTGACCACTTTCCATCTCTGGACCTCAGTTTCATCATCTGTGAAATGGTGGTACTAGATTATCCTGCCTTTTCACGTGGAATCCAGACTGTGACCTGTCAGATCAGCCCTCCTGGTCTGTACATGTGGGCAGCTGTGGTATCTGTCCAGGTGTGCCTAGGGGAGATGGCTTTGAAGCATGGGTACCAGGAGTGGCCGAGCACAGAGAATGCACGTGGTGATGTCCTGAGCAGGAAACGCAGGCTGGGGATGGGAGGAAATGGCAGGGGATCTGGAAGTGAGGGGAACAGTAGGAATAAGCCAATAAGAAAGATCAGTGGTACTCAGGCATGGCCCATGAACCAGCAGTGTCACATGGGAGCTGTTAGAAAGGCAAATTCTCAGGCCCCTCCCCAAACCGGTTGAGTCAGAAGAAGGGGCCCGGCAGTCTGATTTAATAAGCCCCAGTGATGTAATGCACCTTACAGTTGAGAACCTGTAGGCTAGATGGACGCAGGGGTGGACAGATGCGGCTTGGAGACCCAGTATTTTGAAGGTCAGGGAAGGCAGAGAACTGGTATTTGCTAGTCACCTGCTGTCAGAAGCAGGGCATTGCCATTATGCCCTTCCTTCGGACCTTTTAGGACTGTGGCAAGGCAGGCCTTGATATGTATTGTAGGCCTCAGGTAAGGAGCAGGGACTCAGAGACATTTGCTTTCATGTCAGAGTCACAGATAGCAGCGGAGGTAGGATAGAGCCCAGATTTCCCGCTCTCGAAGCCTGAGTTCTTTCCAGCACATCAGGCTACTTCCCCACCCACCATCTTTCGATGGCAGGCCCTGGCTCATCTCCTGCTCCACCAGTCTCCCCAGAACACTGCTGTGCTGTGCTCCTTCTGCAGCCTCACACAAAGGCACAATGGGTGCACTGCAAAGGCAAATGAGGGAGACCTGAAGGACAAGGGGCAGGGTGGGGGCGGGTTGTCGCCTTGTATCTCCCTCATTTCCAGGTCTGAGGGCAGCTGGGGAGGAGCAGGGGGCTGGCACGATGATCCTGAGGGTGGACGTGATTGCCTTCCCTCAGTAAGAGCTCACGCACATACCAGTGAGGGAGTCCCTGAAGTCATCACATGAGTCTCTTTGAACTCCTCTGTCCTACCCTGGAGGTCCCAGGGGGGCTGGCTTCCTCCCTTAGTCTCTCCACAGACACACATTGAAGCTAAGCCCTGGCTGGGTGCCGTGGGGGAAACTGAGGCAAGACAAGTATAGTTTCTGACCTCAAGGAGCTTACGTTCCGGAGCCAGGGGAACAACAAATAGAAGCCAACTGGGATGCTGGGGAGTCTGGGACCTCCAAGGTAGGGCAAAGGAGTTCAAAGAGACTCATGCGATGACTTCAGGGGATACAACAGAGGCTTTGGCAATAGACCTGACTGGGAAGCCTGAGGGAATAGGCTCAGTTCCCTCACTGACTCGCTGGGTAAGCTTGGGCAAGTGACCTTACCTCTGTGACCTGTCTCCTTACCTATAAAGTGGAGTTGACAATACCTGGCCTAGGGAATTGTTCTATTAGATTATAACAGGCACTCACTCAGCGAGCATTGGCTTCCTTCCCTCTAGGGCGTTAGATTAGGCCAAAGCAAAACAGGGGAGGCTTCATGTAAGAGGTGATTTTTCACTTTGGCCTGAAAGATGGTTGGAATATAGTTAGTGCTTTTGGTGTCTTCTCTGGGAACTCTCTGGGTAGACTCTGGACACATGGAGCTATCCAAGGAGAGCGGCTCTCCTGGCAGTTGTAATTGTGCAAATAAAATTATGGGGAGAGGAAGGCACTTTCAATTTGGAAGATTATTTTTTAGATGTGGTCTAAAGGCCTGTTGCTAAGGGTGGAGCCGGGCAGCAGTCCATGCTGTGGAGCTGGGCGCTGGTGTGGTGCTCCGAGGGGCAGACATAGTTCGCCAAGAGCTCATCCCCATGCCGGGTGACAGAGCTGCGGGCATGTATGATGCCAAACCCCAGGCCACACTGTGGAGCTGTCGCCCTGACTTCGCCCTGCTTTTCCTGTAGATGATGCAGTTTGCCTGGCAGAGCTACAGGCGCTACGCGATGGGGAAGAACGAGCTCCGCCCACTGACCAAGGATGGCTACGAGGGCACCATGTTTGGTGAGTCAATTCCAGCCACTGTGATGTCAGGAGACCCGTGCCCCCCGGCGGCCGAGTGGCATTTTCACCTCCCGAGTTGTGTCCATATTCCCCCGGACCTGGGGCCTCCATGTCTATTTCTTTTCCAGGCTCTTCAGGCTTCTGACCCCTCCTGGACTGGAGAGAAACCCACATGCTTCTCCCTAACCTTATGGACTCCTCTGTCTATCCTAATCATTGATTTTTTAAAGTGGAGACCTTGGAAATGTGAATAGGCATGGTAAGGGATGGAGATCTGTTTCCTTGGTGGTCTGGAGGCCTGAAGGACACAGAGGACTGAGTTTAAATCTGCTGCTCCAGAGTGTGCCTGTCAAATGGTCTTGGGTGTTTCCACAGAGAACCCAGCACATATCCTATGTGCCTGTAGAGGTGTGGTGGGGCTGGGCATGGTGGCCCCTGTGGTCTCAGCTACTTGGGAGGCTGAGGCAGAAGGATCGCCTGAGACCAGGAGTTCAAGTCCAGCCTGGGCAACATAGCATGAGCCCATCTAGAAATGTGGGGATACAAGCTACTCGGTGGACAAGCAGAACAGCTGCACATTAGGGGTAGCTGCTGCTGCTTGGCAGCTTGCTGTATTTTGTCTTGTATTCTAGCTTGCTGAGATCTTTGCCCTCACCCATCCTTGGGATTCACCTAATCCAGAATCTCGGGAGCCTCTGTGCATCTCAGAGAGCCTGCAAGGTGCCTTCTTGTGGGCATGGCCTCAGATTCCAACAGTAGCACCCATCCAAATTGTCAACCGCTATCCCCCACAGCTTTCATGTGAGGAGACGCTGGGGACAGCCTGGACTCCATCTTCCCTGAGAGACAGGAACCAAAGAACAAGTCTGAGACAGAAATTCCCAGGAAAATCTTATAGACAAATTTATAAGAAACGGCCCCAACGTGTATGTCCCTGTCAGAAGTGTTCGTGTTATGGGGAAGGTGACAGGGTCTGTGCCTTCCTCCTCCTCACCAGTAGACGTCAGACCCTTCCTGGCTGTTCAGATGATTCACTCCCCTTGGTGGAGGTGGCATGCGGGTCGGGGTTGCTTTGTTTTATTTATTTAATTGCTTGTTTGTTTGTTTATTTGATTATCCTAGGAGTATGGGGGAAAATAGGAAAGTATCAAAAAAGTGCAAGTTAGACAAAAAATAACTTGTTCTGCCATGTAGATGCAGCCTTTATTGGCATCTTCACTTATTTCCTGTCAATATTTTCTTCCATATGCTTTTTCCTCCTCTTTTATATACAATTTTATGTCTTTTCCTGTTTTTTTTTGGCTTCATGTTCTATCCTGTTTCCCTAAGTCATCTAAATTTTTTCATAAAAAAAGTTTTCAGTGGTTTCAATGATTTTACGGTTAATTCACTTAACCATTCTGCTAATGTTGGACCAACATTGTTCCAAATTTTCACTATTAAAAATAATATAGGAGTTACGACCTTTGTGTATAAAATTTTGTCTCAGGATAGATTTCTAGAGAGGAACTCCTGAGCCAGATGGGAGGAGGAAGAGAGACATTTCTTTAACCCCAGATGTGAAATGTGTTGATTCCTGTTGGGGGCGTGGCTGCCTGACCCACCGAGAACAAAGACCTCTCCCAAGCATCCTCCACACACCCTGGGAAAGGCTGCTGGTACAATCTCCTCCAAGTTGCTGGAGCTTTTGCTACTTGTATAAACAGAGGTGTGATAGAGAAAGCTTCTCCCTCCTTCTCTCTAAATAGTTTGCAAATAGTGTTGGAGGGGCCAGGGGAAGTTGTTGATTTCTGAAATTGCGCAGCGTGGGCATAGCTATTGCTCAGACCATCATGGGAAACACTTCTGGGAGGGACTGGGCTAAACCGAGTTCCATTTTATAAAATTCCTCAGGGACTGGGATTTAAACCTCAGCCCTCTGGCCCCTCTTCAGTCACCAAGCCTGGTAGAGTGTGGGCCACCTGGAATGGTGGAAGGCACCTGGGCCTAAAGTTAGAGGTCTGGGAGCAGGTCCTCATTCTTTCCGGAGCTGTGTGGCCAAGCCCAAGTCACTTAACCTTTCTGGGCCCCTGTTCGTTCCTCCTGCCTACTGGGACTGCTGTGAGGTTATAAATGTGTGTATGAATAAGCAAAGGGCCATGAATGTATGAGTGATTTTTACGGTTTCTGTTGTAATAAATGAGGTTGGCAGTTGCCCCAGTGAGCCTCTGGCGGGCTCTGAAGTGCCCTGGGTTGTCTGTCTCCCAGCAGGAGTTCTGTCACCTGGCACCTGTGGTGGTCCTGGCCGTGAGGCAGCCCCAGATGAGCTGCAGTGGGTGGCAGCTCCTAGGAAGGAGGGCATGTGGGGACCAGGGCCAGGCAGGGAGAGCTGGGCTTGGTGTACTTACTCTTTCAGTCAGCAAGTGCTTGCTGGGTGCCCGTGCCCAGCGCTGACTGCCGGGACACAGAGGTGACAGTGCCAGTAATCCTGCCAAGTCATGCACTGGCAGCCCTTCCCTAGAGCCTCTCTGGGTCTGTCTAGGTGTTTTCAGAGAGAAGGACAAGTAGAGGTGATCACAAGCAATGACATGAATAGTCCTTATTGGCTGGAGGTTCGTGTTTCTAGAGCCCAACAGACCTAGGTTCAAATGTGGATTTTACCACTTCCTGGTCGTGTGACCCTTGGTGTATCATTTCTCTCTGAGACTGAGTTTTTCTGGAAAGTGGAGCTAGTGGTGACATCAGACCCCAGCCTAGAGCCTGCCTAACAGTAGAACCTGTTAATTGGTAGCTATGATCATTGTTACTACAGACGGATCTTAGGATATAGAGGCTTATGGAAATATACCCAGAGATTGAATGGTGAGGGACATTCTAGGAGCCTGGGAGAGGTTCTAGTTGGGAGTGGACCCATGTAGGACTCTGAGCTTATTCCCAAAGATAGCAGAACAAAAAGCAAAAAGCTGGGTGCAGTGGCTCATGCCCGTAATCCCAGCACTTCAGGAGGCCAACGTGAGAGGATCACTTGAGCCCAGGAGTTTGAGATCCGCCCAGGTAACATAGTGAGACTCATCTCTACAAAAAAAAAAAAAAACTTAAATTAACTGGGTACAGTGGCATGTACCTATAGTCCCAGCTATTGGAAAGGCCGAGACAGAAGGATCACCTGAGCACAGGAAGTCAAGGCTGCAGTGAGCCGTGATCATGCCACTGCACTCCAGCCTCCAAAAAAAAAAAAAAAAGGATAGCAGGAGATGGACTGGCCCAAACTAAGCAACTTGCCACACCACCCGATGCCTTTTCTGGACCCATAGGGGCTGTTGGTTGCCTTATTTCTGAACTCTGGCCGCTGCTGTCATTGATGACCTCCCTGTAGGCTGAGCCTGCAGACACAGGACTCTCGGGTAGTCAGTGGCAGGTGCCCATCCTGCCATGCCTGGCTGAGTTGGATATACAGGGAGACCCTGAGCAGCCCCCCACCTCCCGGTGCTTGGGTGGATGTGGGCCTGCAGGGCTGCAGTGGGGAGGGGTGATGGGGTCGCACTGGTGCCTTGCTTTGCTGAGGTTTACAGGGGCTACAGTGACTGCTGGCAGCTGCCCGAGTGTGTCTCCCTTTGCTGCATCCCCCCAGAGTGAATCCCCCCTCCGGGCCGCCCACTTGCCCCTCCCCAAGAATATTCTTACTCTAAGGACAAAACCTCTGGGTGAGACTTCTCTGAAGCCCATTTCTGTGTCCTGAGCAGTTCAGTGTCAAGCAGCTTCCTTTCTATCCACATCCAGCTCAGCAGGCCCTGTCAGAAGGCACTTCCAAAGCCCCAGTGGCAGCCAGCAGACAGGAAACAGCCCACTTCTCACCTGGTGGCTCAGGCCAAGGCAGACTTCTGCCTCCCTCCTCTCCTCTGAGAGGTGGCCAGATGGGACAGTTAGTGTCTGGCGGGGTGGCAGAAGGAGCATGGCCTTTGGATCTAGATGACCTGGGTGTATCCCATGAGGCCTCAGGTTATGGACTGAGGCAGGGACCTTGCCTCCCTGGCCTGTGGTGATGATTAGAGAGGAGATGGGCAAAGGGCCCAACCCTGAGCCAGGCGGTCTTATTGCTGTTAAGTCACAGAGGTATGTTTGCAGCTTGAAGAGTGCATGGAAGAGCAAGGATGGGTGAGGGAAGGAACCAGCCGTACAGGGGCTCATACACTGAGGCCCAGCCTCCTCACCTGTGAAAGGGGCAAGTGTTGGGGGAATGCTAGCTGAAGAGCATGAATCTGGGACTAGATGATTCATATTTGCGAGCTGCTCTGCTGCTTACTAGCTGTGAGACCTTGGCCAAGTTTCTTAACCTCTCTGGGCCTCAGTTTCTCCATCTATAAAGTGGGGACAATAATAGTACCCCTTCATAGGATTGTTTTGAGAATTAGATGAGTTAGTATGTGTAAAGTGCTTATACTCATGCCTGGCACGTAGGAAGCATTCATCAGGCGTCAGCTGCAATGAGGATGAGGTAAGGCCCTTAGAACAGCATGTGCTCCCATTTTGACTGGGGCATGCCCAAGTCCCCTGCACTGAGGAACCCATGTGAGGGCTGTAGGGCTTTCCCAGCCCTGATCCCTCCTGCCCTGCTCCCCTGGCCCTCAAACATCCATGGCAGAAATCTTGGGTGCCAGCCCACCGGTGGGCTGTGTATCTCTTACCCCTTCATTTAAGCAGTTTACACGGGAGCTTTTTATAGGGAAGAGGCAGGGGAAGGCTAGGATTCAAGGCTTTGGAATAAATCAGCCTCCTGTTGACAGAAGTGTTTCTGGGCAGTGGTGAGCGACACCTCACACTTGGTGTCAGCGGCCAACCTTGGAAGTACTTCATCAACACTCATCTTTCTAACAAGCAGTACAATCCCTGGACACATCATCCTTCCTTGGCAGTGGGAAACTGTCACAGGGTACAGAGTTGTGGGATGTTGTCAGTGGAAGGACCATTTGATGACGAGTCCCACCCCCTCATTTTAGAGGTGGGGAAACTGAGGCTCAGAGAGGGGAAGAACTTGCCTAATGTAATGCAACATGTTAACTGTAGGACTGGGACTGGAACTCTGGTGGTCTGAGGCCTAGCCCAGTGCTATTTGCACCACCCACTCTGAGATCAGCCAGATTGTCCAAGGTTAGGTTGTCAAAACACACGGCCTGCCATCATGGCCAGGACACCACCAGCAACTAGCAATCCTCGGAGCTTTAGAAGGAGCAAGCTATCTCTTAGAGGTGTGTGATTTTGGGCCCCAAGGCCCACCCAATCCCTGAATACACATCTTGCCAGGCACTGTAGTTGTGTTCTCTTGTGTTCACCTCACAGACCTTGTAAGATCTAAATTACCCATCTTATCCCCATTTCACAGATAAGGAGATTAGACTTGGCAAGTTTTAGGTCTTGCAGTGCCTTCATTCCTGGTATGCACTATAAACCACACACAGTGGCCATAGAGAACGGAGTGGGACCAAGGCATGGTCTCAGGGCTGGGGTATAGCATCTTCCACCCTACTTCCAGGGAAGGCCTGTGACTCGTGGCCAGGGTCTGCAGCCTCCCGACTCCAGGCATTATTTTTTTTATTTTTTATTTTTTTGAGTTGGAGTCTCACTCTGTTGCCCAGACTGGAGTGCAGTGGCCGCTCCCGGCCACCGCAGTCTCGACCTGCTGGGCTCCAGCAATCCTTCCGCCTCAGCCTTCCAAGTAGCCAGAACTACAGGCGCGCACTACCACGCCCGGCTGATTTTTGATTTATTGTAGAGATGAGGTCTCGCTGCCCAGGCGGGTCTCGAACCCACAGGCATCATTATTTATTGGACACCAGCAGAGTATTCAAAGCTCAGACAAAAGACTGCGATTTCCCTCTTCCACCAGAGAAAAATCTTTTATCCCTTTAGTCTTTTATCTCAATGACCTGAAAACACCTACCGTTGACCCTTGAACAATGCAGGGGTCTGAGTATAACTGAGTATGACTTTTGATTTCCCAAAACCTTAACTACTTAATAGCTTACTAACAACATAAACAGTCGATTAACACATATTTTCTATGTTGTTTGTATTATATACTGTATTGCAGTAAAGCAAGCTAGAGAAAAGAAAATGTTACTAAGAAAATCCTAAGAAAGAGAAAATATATTTACTATACATTAAGTGAAAATGGACCATTGTAAAGGTCTCCATCTTCTGTCTTCACATTGAATACTCTGAGGAGAAGGTGGAAGAGGAGGGGTTGGTTTTGCTGTCCCAGAGGTGGCAGAAGCAGAAGAAAATCCAGGCATAAGAGGAAGCATGCAGCTGAAGCCCATATTGTTCAAGGGTCAACTGTACTTGCATTGGCTGTCAGTGTGATGGACTGAGAGGTGCATGGATTTGAGAACCAGACCAGCTTGAATTTGATCCTGGCTCTGCCACTTTCTGGTCATAGGACCTTGGGCAGGTTTCTTAGCCTCTCTACACCTCAGTTTCCCCATCTGTACCATGGGGATAATACCTACTCTGGCCAGCAGTTGTAAGGATTCAGTAAAGTTGATGAGTGTAAAACACCTGGTATGGCACCTGCCCATGCAAATCCATGAAACGTTAACTGCTGTCGTTACAGTAATAATGAGACTAATTACAGGCTAAGGAAAAAAACAGTGCCCAGCCTTCGGTAGGCTCTCGAGAACCATGCAGAAGGAATGGATTGCCTGCTGTAGACTCTGCCTGCCCTACTTTCCTGCATGCCCTTCAGCCTGGATTTGGCTGGGAAGGGCTGGGTCTTGCTGTGCTCTATTCATCCCCTTCAGCTGCCTCGACCTCCTGTCACAAAGTGCACTTGGAATCAGCATACAGACCCTGTAAGAGCAGCAGTCCCGCTTAGTCAGCAGACCAGATTCTCAGACATCTTCTGTGCAAAGGTTGGAGGTGCTTGCGTGGCCAAAAGCAATGTGCCCCTGCTCCGAGCCGGCCCAGGATGACCGCAAGAGCCCCAAATTGGATTTCGGCTCTGGCTTGCGAATCCCCGATATAACTGCCAACCAGATCCCCGTTTCGAGGGATGATTTATGGCCTTGGTGAGTTAAGAGGCAAAATGAACACAGCATGATTTTCAGATCACAGGCTGGGAATGTTCGGCCTTGGCAGAGAGAAAAATCATCTTTGCCTTGTAAACGGAGCAATATGATGTTGAAGAGGGAATAAATCCAGACCCCAAGATGTCATTTTTACAATTGCTTTTTGGCATGTGACTTAGTAGTGCCTTCTGCAGACTGTTCACACTCCCCTTTACACACACACACACACACACACACACACGCCCCATTCTTGCTGAGGTTTTTTGTGGGGGTGAGAGTTACTCCACCAGTGTGGCTGCCCTGGGAACTGCAGACTTTGCCAAATAGATGGTTTGTGAAAACCACCTGCTTCCCCAGTTTTCCGTGCCTCTCCATGTTGCCTACTCTGAGTTTGTTTCTGGGAGGTAGCAGCTTTGCCTTCGGAGATATGGCCTGGGTTCAAATCCCATCCCCAGCATTTACCAGCTGAGTGAAATTGGGCAATTCACAAACGTCTCTGAAGCTCGGTTTACTCACCTGTGAAATTGTTGGGGGGTGGAGTTGGCACACAATAAATCCTCACCAAACATTAGATTTTTTTCTTCTCTGCATGTACAATGCCTTTCTCATCTTCCTTTTGGTTGCATAATAGAGCATTTTGACGTATCTAACTGAAAATACCATAACCACTTTATAGGTTTTGTTTTTTGGAGTTTTTTTCTGGAAAAAAAAATGCCACAGTTCCTGGAAAATCAGTGTCAGGCTGTGTTGCTCACTGATTCTGGCAGGCTGTGGCGCACATTCCTGACCCAGGCTTTGAGTTTGTTTTGAAAAAGAGCTGTCATCAGCTTTGCAAGTGGTGATGTTGCAATTCCTTGGCTAAGAAGGGTCAGGCTTCAGGGCAGCAAGCAAACCTTCCTGGCAGTCACATGTTTTGGGTGCCCTGCATGCTCTGTCCGGAGGCCAGAGGCTGTAAAAGTCAGAGGAAATGGCTTAGATAACTGAATGGAAATATTAACCCCCATGTTGAAGGACAGGCAGAAAACCTGCAGTTGCTAGACAGTTGCCATGGCCCCTCGGTGACCTAGAATGACACATGCACGATTCCTCAGCCACCCTCTCATGACCAGAACATGTGCCACATCCCACTGGGTGGTCATCAAAGCCAAGCATTCATCTCTAAGTTCACAGGCACCTTGTCCTGCTCTCCCACTGCTGACTGACCACACGGGGCTCCATGCTCTGTACTCTTCTCCCTCAAAGATTGTTTTTGCCAAGCAGTTTCTAATTAAGATGCATCTTGGCCATTTTCTTTTTCTTTAAAAGACCTTCCACCAGCACAGAGCATAATTTATTTCTCTAGGAAATATAGTAGCAGGTTGTTGTAAAAAGACAACCAGGAGCCTTGAAGCTGTGTCCAGCCGTGGCGCCGGCAGTCCTGTGAGCCAGTGTCTCTTTCGGCCTCGTCTCTACAAAGGGGTCAGTACAAAGGGTTTTGGGCTCTCTCTGCCCAAGGTTCTGTGATTGCTGGTGGGTAACTAGGTTGATTCCTTCCTTTTAAAAAAAAAAAATTTTTTTCTGAGAGTGTATTTGGGCCATTGCAGGTCCTCTTGGAATTTGAAATTTTAGCAACAAGTCTTATTCCCGTCAGGAGAGGAGGAGTGAGTCAGGGTGTCTATTCCCAGAGCGAGTTGCTGGGGATGTATAAGATGATTCACACTGAAATTGACATTCCCTCCTGGTGGCAGCGTGTTCCGCCCACTTTCCAAAGACCTTTCCTTCCTTGGAAACAAGGCTGAGCCTACAGCAACCAGCCTCCCTTTCTTCTCATCGCATTGATGGCAAGCATTTGCCAAGTTTCCCAGCAAACTCTGTGACAAATAGGTGTGCGGGTTCTCAGAACCTCAGTTTGTTAGGGCCCACAGGATCCTTTGTAGCCATGTAGTTCAGGGCCTGAGGTTGGGGAGGCAGGTCCTGAGAAGGGCAGGGGCCACCTGAGGCCTGACAGCCAGGATTTGAACCCTAGTCTTCTAACTTGAACCTCTCTCTTTTTTAAAAAAATTTTTAAAAATTGAGGTGTGGCCCAGCACAGGAGCTCTTACGTATGATCCCAGTCCTTTGGGAAGTGAAGGTGAGAGGATTGCCTGAGTCCAGGAGTTCGAGACCTACCTGGGCAACTTGGCAAGACCTCGTCTCTACAATAAATCAAAAAAGTAGCCATGCATAGTGGTGTGCACCTGTGGTTCCAGCTACTTGGAAGGCTAAGGTGGAAGGATAGGCTGAGACAGAAGGATCGCCTGAGCCCAGCAGGTCAAGGCTGTGGGCTGTGAGTATGCCACTGCACTCCAGCCTGGGAGACAGAGTGAGACTCCAACTCAAAAAACAAACAAACAAATAAATAAAAATTGAGGTGTATCTTATGACGTACACACAGTAAAATGCACAAATCTTAAGTGTACAGCCCAATAAATTTTACGTATGGATACACCTATGTAGCCACCATGCAAGTCAAGATAGAGAGCATTTCCCTTACCCTGGAAGGTTCCCTCAGGCTACTCCCATTCAGTAGCCCCCCAAGGATCACCAAGTTTCTCACTTTTGTCACCACAGATTAGTTTGTTTGCTTTAAAATTTCATGTATTGTGTGTGCTCTGTTGTGGTTTGCTTTTTTCTCTTGTTGTTACATCAGGAGCAGCAGTTTATTGTTTTTCAAGGTTATCTACCCATTCTGTTCCTGGACGCTTTTGTTTCTAGTATTTGGTAATTATGAGTGAATCTGCTATAAACACTTTCTGTTTGTTTGTTTACAATTTAGTGGTGCTTAGTATATTCACAGAGTTTTGCAGCCACCATCACAATCAATTTTAGAACATTTATACCATTCCCAGACAAAACCCTGTACTCATTAGCAGATACTCCCTGCTTCTTCCCTATCCTCCCCCCACCTTCCCAGCCCTAGGCAACCCCTATTCTACTTTCTGTTTCTATACAGATTTGCCTGTTCTGAACACTTCATGTAGATGGTATTATACAATATCTGGTCCTTTGTCACTGACTTCTTTGACTGGGCATAATGTCCCAAGGTCCATCCACATTGTAGCATGTGTCAGTACTTCATTCCAAATGTGATTATTCAGAATTGCAGAATAATACTCCATTGTATGAATATTCTACATTTTATTTGTCCATTCAGCAGTTGATAGACATTTGGATTGTTTCTACTTTTCTCTGCTATCATGAGCAATGCTGGCATGAATGTTCATGGGTAAGCTTTTGTGTAGACATAGGTTTTCACTTCTTTTGGGTGCATGCCTAAGAATGAAATTGCTGGGTCATCTGGTAGCCCTCTGTGTAACCTTTTGAGGAACTGCTGGACTGTTTTCCATGGAGGCAATACCACTTTACATCCCCACCAGGGGTGTTTTAAGAGTTATGGTCACTTTTGTGCATATGTTTTGGTGGAAATAAGCAGTCATTTATATTGGGATGCGCCCAGGATTCAAATTGCTGGGTCATCCTGTATTGGTGTGGGCAGCTTTAGTTGGATGCTGCTGGTTTTCCAAAATGACTCGACCAGTTGGTAGTCCTTCCCGCGGTGTGAGAATTCCAGTTGTTCCATCTTCCTTGCCAGTGCCTGCTTTCGTCAGTATGCTGAGCTTTGGCCTCCTGCTGAATGCTGCCTCCCTCTATTGTTTTTTGAGTTGGAGTCTCACTCCATTGCCCAGGCTAGAGTGCAGTAGCATGCTCATGGCCACCCCAGCATCGACCCGCTGGGCTCAGATGATCCTTCTACCTCATCCTTCCAAGGAACCGGAACTACGGGTGCACGCTACCACACCCAGCTAATTTTTTGATTTATTGTAGAGATGAGGTCTTGCCAAATTGCCCAGGCTGGTCTCGAACCCATGGTCTCAGGCAGTCCTCTCGCCTCAGCCTCCCAAAGTGGCTGCCTCTCTCTTAGTCAAGTCCTGCATATTCCAAGTCCCAGCTTCCTGGCCTATGCTCCTCAGAGCTGCCCTGTACTGCCTTCTCAGCCTTGGTCTTGACGGGGGTCCCTGCTCTTCCTTCCTTGGCTTAGGGGTGAGTTGGGGCACACACACCAGCTGCAACAAGTGTTTCCTGCAGCAGAAGGAGCAGTCAGCAAAGTCTTCCTTCACCAGCCCTCCTCCCCCCAGCACTCCCAGTGCCATGGGGTGGCCTCTCTACTCCCGATTCCACCTAGCTCTGACATGACAGGCATAAGATGGCATGTAGTAGAACTTGTCCAGTTTGGAGACTGTACCAGGAAACGGTTATTAATGGAGAAGCTATTGACCTGAGAGTCAGCAGACTTGGGTTCTCCATACCCTGGCTCCATCACTAACTCACCGGGCAGGAATCACGTTTCCTTTCTGAGCCTCAGTTTTCTCTCCTGTAGAATGGGGATGATAATACCTCCTCACAGGATTGTTGTTGGGATCACATGAGACCATTCCTTTATCTGTTGATGGTTATCCTGTGCCTGCGGTGTGCCAGGCACTGTTCTAGACACAAGACAAGCCTCAGGGAGCAATAGAGATTCCCCACAGACCTCCCAGCTAGTGAGGAGATGAATGCATGAACTCATAGTTTCATTGAAGACACAGGCTCACATGAAGGGCTCCTGACTCCTTGGAGGGATGAGCTTCGTGGGGGTGCTAGCCTCTACAATAAGATTGGAAGCAGGAGAACTGGATCACAGCACAGAAACAGGTGTGCAGAGGCCTAGAGGGGAAATGCATCAAGACCTTGGCATCTTGGGGTCTAAAAGGTGTTCAGTGCAGCTGGAGTGGGTGACTGCATGGTAAGAGATCATCTGTGAGCAGTGCTGGCATATAAATGGGGTCCCGTGAATGCAACTCCTGGTGATCCTCCCTACTCCAGTCCCAAGAGCCAGGAGACCTGCCTTCTGGTTGCTTTCCAGCCATCAGTCTGCTCTGACTTGGGCGAGGCCTGTTGTTCCCCATACAGTGTGGGCTTCTGGAATATGGCCTCTCAGGTTACTTCTAGGTCCCAAAACAGCAGGTGTTTGGGCCACTCCTAGGTGTGCTTCACTATGACTAATGAACACCTGATACAGCCAAGGGGCAGTAGGGTCAGAGATGGAGACTTTTGCAGGTCATGGTGACCCCACAGGGAGTGGGGACTGAGCCGCAGCCACATCTTTGGAAAGTGGGAGCCAGGGCTTCACTTCCTGCTACCGCTGGGGGCCTCTGAGGCGGGTGGATTGGTTTCTAAGCTCTGCAGACGGCTGTTCTCCCAAGCATAAACGGTCGGCATGAGAACCATGCAGGGATCAATAGGAATTGTTGAAAAATTCTGAAAAGAGAGCCTGGAGGAGGACAAAGAGACCCGGAAGTGTGTTGTCAGCACAATTTCAGCTAATACTCAAGTTTGTTTTTTTTTCCATCAAGTCTGAAAGGCAGTTTAAAATCCACTGCCCTTGTTTTTTTTATTTTTGTTTTTGTTTTCATTTTTAATGACTGAATAAAGCACAATTGCATTTTCTCCCCCAATAACTTTGAATTCTGGGAATAGGCCATGTGGGGATAATCGCTGTTATCTAATCCTTCCGATGGCCATGCAAATGATTAGGATGAGAAGAGGGAGCTGCTGTGGCCAAGGCCCTCGCCTGCTCCTTCCTTCCAGCAGGCAGGGCGTCTCCCCAGATAGCGCTCTTCCTGAAATAGCAGTTGCCCAGAAATGCATCTGGAGATGGTTTCGCAACAGTCACTGGCAGGGCATGGCAACATGAAGAGTCTGAGTGATTTCTTAAGCTTTGGTTCATTTCCACAACTTTGTGCTGAGGACCTCCTATGTGTCAGGCTGGGCGTGCAGTGGGGAAGAGGGTATGGCAACGAGCAGACACAGTGGGCTCTCTGGAGAGGACAGATGCCACCACCTGTGCTGGCAGACATGGTGACTGCCTAAGGAACATGTCTGCAAGTGAGAAGGTGAGCGTCCGAGGAGCAGTACCTGTCAAGGTCCTGAAACTTCCAGACATCTTCATAAGTTCCTCACATCTCACGACTGGGGAGTCTCAAAGATGGCAGCTTGTGAAAGGAGTATGGGCGGGGTGGGCAGGCTCTTGGGTGGTAGGTCTTGAGAGCCATCAGGGAGCTCTCTGTTACAGGTGAGAGGGCATCACGGGCCAAGCCCAGGAGGCCATCTTGGTGGTGTTGGCACCACGGATGGCAGTGGAAGGGGCCGGGAATGTAACTTGGTGGAAAGAGGATCCTCTGATCCCAGCCAGGCGCTGCTTAGACACCCTGCACAGGGCTGGCGTCCTCATTAGGTACAGTGCCTAGGGGGCCTACACAAATGTTTTTAGTTTCTTTTAAAAGCAAAAAAGCAAACATAATAATCCAGCCTGGATTACATCCATCTTTCTACCAACACGTTGTAGAAGATCATTTTACTTTTTTTTTTCAGCGAGTCAGGGACCCAGGGAAGTCACCTTGCAACCCTGCTCCTGGCCCTGCCTTCTTCCCCCGGTGAGGGCTGACAGCCTGCACCTGCTTGGGCTCCATGGGAAGGAGACCTTCCTTTTTTGTTTTGTTTTGTTTTTTTGAGTTAGGGGTCTCACTCTGTCGCCCAGGCTGGAGTGCAGTGGCAGAATCACAACTCACCACAGCCTCAACCTCCAGGGCTCAGGCAGTCCTTCTGCCTCAGCCTCCCAAAGTGCTGGGACTATAGGCTTGTGCCACCATAGCAGGTCCGGCTATTTTTAAAAATTTTTTGTAGAGTTGAGATCTCACTATATTGCCCAGGCTGGTCTCTAATTCCTGGGCTCAAGCAATCCTCCTGCCTTGGCCTTCCAAAGTGCTGGGCTTACAGGCATGAGCCACCATGCCCAGCCTGATCCCTTTCTTCTCACTGTCACAAAAATTGGTAGATAAACCCACAAATGACCCGCGTTCTTTGTCTCTATTGGTGTTGGGCGGGAAGGGCACAGCTGAGGGTGCCCACCTGCTGAAGCAGGTGCCTCCTCTGTGTTTCACTTATTGCTTGTGGTAAGTCTTTAGGATAGCTGTTCTTGTGATATGGAAGTGACACCCTGAGCAGAGAGGTGGCCTGCCCAAGCCTGCTGCCTGATGAGAGGCAGCATACAGTTCACTGCCAGGCTTGCCCTTCACCAGCACCCGTGCTCCCTGTTTACTTTGCCTCAGGGACTGGGAACTGCCCAGGGGACAGGACCGAATCCTGTTTAACCTGCCTTGCACAACAGCACGTGGCACCAGACCCAGATGGCACTTTTGGGGGTTTCCAGGGATAAGAGCCAAGCAGAACCTGTGCATTGTTCTGTTGCTTTAGAGGAGGCTGCTGTGACCTTCCCCGGTGACCTTGCTTGCCCTGGTCCCTTGCATCCCTCTTCCTGTATTAGGCCTTAAGAGTAAAGCCAAAACAGTTGGCTACCTTCCCTAAACCAAAGAGGATAAAATCCCACACGGGCCAGGTGATGCCTAAGGGTGTCCTGGTGGGACTGCTTAGAGCAGGAGCATTCACATGGTCCTCTCTCCTGTTCTTGCCCAAAGCTGATGGCAAGGTCCATATATCCACCAGCAGCGTGATGTGGTTTCATCTCAAGGGCCTTGAAATTCACAACAGGAAACTCACCCAGATTCAAATGTAAGTACAAAATCACTTCCCGTAGCCCATGGAGAGACATACTCCCTGGGCTCCCCCAGGCTCTGAGAGTCAGGGCCATGGATCCTCCTCCAGAGAGCAAAGTTGGGCAGCTCCTCAGGGACCATCCTCCAGAAACTTCCCAGAGGCCACAGCTCGACCCACTCACTGAGCAGGAAGCAAAATCCCCAGAGGCAGGATCCTAGTGATTTGAAGCCATTACATCAACTGGTTAGGAACACAGGCTCTGGCACTAGGGTGCCTGGTTTACCATTTTCTGCCTGTGTGATCATAGGCAGATGAATTAACCTTTCTGTGCCTCGGTTTCTTCTCCTGGAAAAATAGGAATTACAGTCCTACCTCATAGGAGGTTATGAAAATTCAGTTAGTTAATACATTGTGAAAGACTTAGAGTAGTGCCAATAAATAGTAGTTACTGTCATCATCATCATTGTAATCTTTATCATTGATATTGTCAGAGCTGTCCAGGGAAACAGGAGAGGTAGTTCCCATCCCTGCTGTGCCAGTGACTGTCTATGTGACCTTGGACAAATCACTTTCCCCACCCTTCCTTGGGATTTGGATTCACTGTCTGTGAAATGAGCAGTTTGGACAAATTTGTGCTCTTAACCAAGGGAAAGCCTCAGAATTACCTGCAGGGCTTTTGCAGACGTAGATTTCCAGGTTCCATCTCCAGAAATCCTGGCTCAGTAGATCTGCATTAAAAATAGAATCTCCACGGAAGGTTCTGATGCAGGGCCCTGGTTAGGAGCCACAGTCAGCAGAGCCAAGTTGGGATCTGGACGTGGTCAGTGCCTCTCCCACACCCCGGTGACCACAGGTGTGCTTTGCTGAGGGTGAGCCGCCTGTCCCCTCTGGTGCTGAGTCTGTCAGCTGGGTGGGGGTCCTGTTTCACCGGGTGTGGGAGACCACCAATTCAGCAGGGGAGCAGTGGTGGCCTGAAGAACCCCAGTGCAGTGTAAGTGGATCCTGCGTGCCCAGGGGTTTTCTTCAGATGCTTGATGAGCATGGCATTTGCTAATGGCAGGCAGAGCAATTTTGGGAAGGAGGAGCCCTCCACCATGTGATACGTGGGAGCTAATCCTATTCTCAGGTATCACATTCTCCATGTAACTTCGCACTGTTTCTGGAGCATCGTTGGAAAGGGACTGGATGTGTGGATGGATGTCAGCCACCCTTCCTGCGTGGATTTGGCATGCTTTGGAGAAGACAAGCCTCTGAGGAGCTTTGTGATCATAAGCAGCCCATCTCCTTGGACACTGGCAGGGCCTTTCTGCCCAGTTTCCCTGCTTCAGCCTGTCCCACCACCCAGCCCACTAGCAGAGGCCCCTGCCACAGGTGCCTGACTCCCCACACCTTCATCCTGTCTCTGTTCCTCTTCCCTGACCAATAGCTGTTGATCCAGGCTGTTCTGGGCTCCCTCCATTTATCTCTCCCAAGGCTGAGTGGCAGAACTGCCTCTCTCCATCCAGTATCCATCCAGCCCCTTTCTCCTCCTTCCTGCCCCCAGTCCGTCTGTTGCCTTTGTGAGGTAAATTCGATTTGCTGTCTTTCTTTGGAGTAGAGCCCTGCAGTAGAAATTGCTTCCTGAAGGTAGATGCTGCCTCAGCTGCCCCCATGTCCAGTACCCACAGTACAGATGCGGAGAGTGGGTGACTGAATAAACAAAGCCATCTCCCATCCTGAGATCCCCATCCCGGGCAGCGGAGCCATGTGGCACCCAGCGCAGGGAGAAGAGGGGCACAGGCGGGATGTCTGCCCAGGGCCGAGCAACAGCCGCTGGGCATGCACTTGCTGGAGAATCCTCCTGGCTTTTATGTCTCACATGTTTAACCACTTCACTTTGGCACATGTCTGGAGGTGCTGGGTAAGCATCTTGTCGACTTCAACACAGCTGACAAAGTTATGACACGGAGAATGTTTAGACTTTGCAGTTTTCCCCGACCTCCGGCTGATCCTGTTAAAATGTCTCTCCTTCCAGAGAGCTGATTTGTGCCCCAGATTTTCTCATCTCAGCGGGAAGGGTCTCCCTGCCAGGTAAGATAGAAATTGGCCTTCATCCTGATACTCTGACTTAGCATTATCTTGGAGGAAGGCATGTTTCTAATCTGGCTTGTTGCTGATTTTCAAGGCTGGTTTCCTGCAGGATGGTGCCATGGAGAAGGATGTGAGAGGATGGTGGGGATGCTTTCATTTTTAAGCCACTCTCCTCAGACACAAAACCTTAAATGTGTGAGAGTTTCCCTCTGATGGCTGCCGATCTTCATGCTTCTCAGTTGGAGAGTGATAAAGTTTGAACAAATCCCCTTTATCCATGTTGGAATTATCTGAGTGTGAAAATCCTTTTCTACCCTTAAAATTACTCCATCTCTTTTTTCTTTTCTTAAAAAAAAAATGATAAATCTAGCACATGCCCATTGTAGCGAAATAAGAAAGTACAAATAAGAACCAGAAAGAAAAGTTAGTGAAGTTCTTCCACCAAGTACCCCCCCCCCAGATATGTCCCAGTGGAAATGAACAGATACAACTATGTATTCAAAAAATGAAAGATAAATGTGAATCTTCACATAAATACAATCATTTGATAAATCTGGTCTTTTGACCTGCTTTTTCACATATCAGTATTTTGGGATCATCTTTTCAAGTTGTCAGACACTAAATACCTGTGTTGTCATAGTTGATGGTTACATAGTATTCTACTGTATGGACAGAATATTGTTTTTACTGGACATTTAGGTTATTTCTGATTTTTTTTTTGAGTTGGAGTCTCACTCTGTCACCCAGACTGGAGTGCAGTGGCTGCTCCCGGCCACTGCAGCCTCGACCTGCTGGGCTCTGGCAATCCTTCCGCCTCAGCCTTCCAAGTAGCTGGGACTACAGGCGCGTGCTACCACGCCTGGCTAGTTTTTTGGATTTATTGTAGAGATGAGGTCTTGCCAAGTTGCCCAGGCGGGTCTTGAACCTGCAGGCTCAGGCAATTCACTCACCTCGGCCTCCCAAGGCGCAGGATTACAGGCTGAGCCACCGAGCCCGGCCTGTTTCTGATTTTTTTTTTTTGACATTCTAAGCAATGGTGAGATAAATTTCCTAATTCAGTTTACAAATCTTTACACACTTGTCCTAATGGTTTATTAGAACAGGACTCGGTAACATTTTCAAGCATTTACCATGTGTCACTCTGCTAAGTGCTTAAATACGTTATCTGTTGAATCCTACACATGATTCTATACAGAAATATCCACATTTTTCAGATGAGACTGAGGCACAGAGAGGTTAGTTACCTTAGCTGGGGTCACACAGTTTGCAAATTGCAGAGCCAGGGTGGTAGCCCAAGCTATCTGACCCCAGAAGCTTCTGATGCACAAGATTAGGTCTGTTTAGCCTCTTGCTGCATGGTATAACGGTGCCTGTCCCCAGCTCCTTCTCCTCCGGCTCTTTACACTGTGATTGGCTGTCCTGATGCCTGGTCTCCCAGAGTCCCCTTACACCTATAATTGCAGAACAAGAAAGAAAGAAGTATGGGTGGTGTTTGTGCCATGCCTGAATAATCCCAAGGTATTTCCTACATGGCCTAGATGCCAGACCTCTTCTGGATTCTCAGTCCCTGGGAGGTACCTGCTGGAGAACTAACTAGGGCCAGGAAGAAGTGGCCACTGGAGACCCGCCTGAGGAGAGTTGTGGGCGTGTCTGCTGGGGCTGGGCTACAGCCAGGGCCGAGTGAGCATGAGCCGGTAGGGTTCATGCTCTTCCTAGACCAGGTTCTTTGTAGAGGCTGGGTTCTGGCTGGGGAAACCTTTGCAAGCCACTCCGGGGAGAGTTGGGAGTCTGAGCCCTCTACAGAGAGTGCATTGGGAAGAGAAGGATGCTAAGCGAGACACAGATTCTAGACAGGAGCTGCGGGTGACTTGCTTGGTGAGAATGTCATCAGAATGGGAAAATGTAAGGCTGGAGCCCCGAAGTATGCCATCTGTTTTGCAAGAACCTATGGGCACCAAGGCTGTGGCCCAGAGCTGAAACCAGAACCCTCTTTGTCAGTAGCTCTGTCGTTTGGGGATAACCACCCGAGGCAGAGGCCCACCTGCCTCTGCCATGGAACTTGGGGACAGGGTGTGGCTAGTCCCCTTTATACAGGCAGAATAAGGCAGAGGGTCTCCAAGCAGCAGAGGCAGTAGGATTCTCACCTGGGCTGACTTGGAGGCAGTGTCTTGGCCCAGTAGGAGAGATGGAATGGGGAGGGCCTGCCCTCACTTGACCCAGTTGTCCTGTCCCGATTTATCCATAGATTGAGCTTGGTGATCCAGCCTCATCTTCATTCAACTAATCACATGAGTTATTCCTGCAATTTAGGTCTTCGAATGAGTGCACTTGGTTGCTGAATATGTGATCAGCCACAGATTTCTCATTCTTCAAAATCCAGGGAGCGGAAATGCCAACATATAAAGCCATCGTCACAAGGCAGAGATTTGCGAGGCGCTGAAATCAGGCCATTCAAAGTGCTAACTCCTGAACCTCCCATTTGGCGGCCACTTGGCCCATCAGTGTGCTGTGCAGAGCCCGGGTCGGGGGGCTTTATCCATGAAGCCCCAGGGAGGATGGCAATCAATAGATAATCTGCTCGTATTCTTTTCACTTAACCAGAGAATTGGTTTGCCTCTGAAGTAACTTGATCTGGAGGAGAAAATGCATTTGAGGGCTTTTAGAGGGTGGACACCACTGGGAAAAGCTGCCGCGGTCTCTGAGGCAGGAAAGATCAGCTTCTGTTCTGCTCCGGGCTTTGCTGTAACCTTGAACAGCTTCTCCTTTTCCTCCTTATCGTCATCATCGCCATCCCGGTCATCACCACCAGCTGAGTCCCTGGTGCAGTGGAACAGTCACTGGACAGGTCTTACCATTCATTCATTCATTTGTTCATTCATTGAGCTATTGTTGACCACCTACAGAGATCCGTGTATTAGATTCAGCGTTTCACAGATAATCAGACCTAGACTCCACCCTCACGTTGCTTGTAATCTCACGCAGAAGACAGCTGCAAATGGTTAAAATGCAGGTGTTCTGAGAAACAAGGACGGGAGTAGAAAGGCAGAATCTTCCAGCCTCTGTCAGCCACTGTGTGGGAGACCACCTGAGGCAAGGATCATGGCCTCCGTTCCTGTCTGGGGTGACTGGGATGGATCCCGGGCTGGACCCTTTTGGGAGTCTTGACAGGCAGTTGTGGAGCAGCTGTTTGCTCATTTCTCTGCGATGCATTCAGATGATGCAGCTGGCATGGACTAGAGTGTGGTTGCTGGAAAACGTGTCCCAGGAACTGGTGATAGCTACCCTATGTACCTCACTTGGATTCTTCCTGTGTCCCAGGGCCAGTGACACCAACTTGCAGCCCCTAAACATGGCGGAAGTGTGGGTGAAGGTCTCCAGATGAAATTGGCGTTTTGGGGCAGAACCCAAGAGCATGGCCTGAGATAACAAGTGAGCTGGAGCCATAGTTCTGGGCCAGCCCTTCTTCCTTCCAGACTGACAGTCTCATCATCTTCGACCCCAGAACTTAATATGTTTTTTAGTAAACAAGCCTACTAACTGGCTCCTATTTCTCTCAAGCTGGGCCCATGGCGAGGCCAGCACCCATTCCTCAATGCCATCCTGTCTCTCTGGCCTCCTGAGAGCTGCTCTAAGAGCCAGTGCACTGCTGTGTCCTGCTCATTTGTTGTCATCCACCAGACTGGGACCATAAGAAATTTCAACTGCCTCTAGAAAGTAGGTCTCCGCCTGCTGCTGTGGAGATTCAAATCCTGGGTTCGAATTTATTAGTCTGCTGGGCAGATCACTCAGCTTCCCTGAACTGTTTCCTCATCTGTATATGGGGTCTGGTGCCATCTCACCTGACTGTGGTGAGGGTTACATGAGGTAACACAGAAGCACTTCACTATGCCAGCACCCTGGATTACCAGTCTCCCTGTCTCTCTGCTCCCCAGCCCTGCTTCATTGATGAGAGGAGCAAGCTACAGTGTAAAGAAACCAGAATGAACATCAGGCAGCAGGCCTGTGTGATCTTAGGGAAGTCATTTACCTCATTTGTGGTGATCTCAGTTTCCTCCTCTGTAACATGGGGACACTGGTTCCTAACTCTGGCCAGCATTGAAGGGTTAGGGTTAGAAGGATTAAAGAATTTTTAAAATATTGGACAACTGCATAACTGATCTTAGTACTTGCAGCAGGGGGGTTTAATCCCAGGTTGGTACCTAAAGACCACTGTCTTGGAAAGTATCTGAGAAAGTTCCTGGTAAATTTCTTACTTTTTCTGTTCAGCTGGGTCTTCAGCACTTGTGTTTTCCTGAACCCAGCCCTAGGAGTCCTGGGGATCCACAGATCTGCAGGGATCAGCAGCGTATGCCTACTGCCCTGCTGGAGCCCAAGACCTGCTGGGCTGAAAGTCACCCCAGGACACTAAGCCACAGAGGGCTGGAGGTGGAGGAAGACCATCAGGCAGGAAGGGGTTTTCTTACTTGAGGAGTGAAAGGCAGATATGGAAGACAGTCCTCAATGGATTGGATTGCATATGGCTTTTCCTGCTCAAGCGGAGGGGACACTCAAGAACCAGATGCAGTCTGTGGAGGCAATAACAAGATTAAAAAAGATGGGTGAGTTTAGGAAAGTCCAGCAGTGCCACCTCCCTATTTTGCAGTCAGAACAGCAGCTTCAGGCCCTCAGTGGTGACATACAGTAGATGCTCAATAAATGTGTGCAGAAGCAATGAAGAAGTCCCGTGGAAGGTAATAGTGCTGGGTCAAACCAGCGTTCTGGAGGCGGGCACACAGGTTATTTCCTGTTCATGCTAACTGTTCAGCTCCAAAGCCCATGCTCTCACCGGGGGCTCCATGAGCACTCTTGAGCTGTATTAATCAGAGTCAGCTGTGTTGCTGCTGTACCCTTGGTTACAGCAGATGTCATTTCAGGTACAAGGTGCTGGAGTGGCGGGGGTTGGGGAATACATGAGTGTTCCCATTGTTCCACATCCTCACCAGCACTTGATATTGTCCATCTTTTTTAATTTCAGGCTTTCTAGGCCAGGTGCTGCAGCTCATGCTTGCAATTCCAGCACTTTGGCAGGCCGAGGTGGAAGGATTGCTCAAGACCAGGAGTTCGAGACCAGCCTAGGCAGCATAGCAAGACCCTGTCTCTGAAAATAAAAAAAAAAATTAGCTGGGTGTGGTGGTACGCACCTGTAGTTCCAGCTACTTGGGAGACTGAGGAGGGAGGATTGCCTGAACCCAGGAGGCTGAGACTGCGGTGAGCCGTGATCGTGCCACTGCACTCCAGCCAGGGTGACAGGGTGAGGTCCTGACTCAAAAAAATAGAGAAATAATTTTAGGCATTCCGGTAGGAGGAAACACTGTATTCCCTGTTGAATCCATTGAAATGTATTTACTGACTCCTGCATGTCCACTCAACTGCCACTCTCTGCTGAGCCCTGGGTAGAACAGAGATGATGACCATGGTTTGTCATTCACGGACATGGGTGGGGGGGAACCCTGTTCTTCTGCTTCCCAGCTATGTCAACCTTGGGCGAACTGATCTCACTGAGCCTCAGTTTCCTCAGCTGTAAGATGGGGTTGGAACCTCAAAAATGTGTTGTAAAGATGAACTTTATTGTTGTGTGGAAGGACCAGGTCCATACAGGCGCTTGGTGAGTGTTAGCTGTGCCTGTTACTATTCATTTCGCCAGCTGGCTGACAAATGGCACCAGGCACCAAAGATTTAAGAAAAATGTGTGCGAGAAGAACTTAATAATAGTAGTAGCTAACGTTTATTGAACACTTACTGTGTGCCAAGTGCTGTTCTAAGTGCCTATAAAGATGACTATTCATATTAAAAATCCTACTGATTTCCATAATTTTTTACAAAGTGAGAAAAGGCTACTGTGGTTTCATTTTCATGAAAATACATGGTTATGGTTTGTGGGTACCCACTGGTTTTCTAGGAACACCTAGAACCTCAGAGGTCACAAGTAGGGATATACTGCTTTATGGCTGCTCAGTGATCTTCATGTACCTAGTCCTACCCTTTATTCAGAATCCAGGGACTGACGGCTTAGTAAGGAGGAAAACAGTGGGTTCTTGAAGAAGGATCAGTGTTGGGCTTGTTGGAAGGGCCCTGGGTCAGTGGTTCTGTACTTGGACTCTTGCACTGACATGTTCTTTTAGGGAAGGTGTCTCCTTCTCTGGGTCTTAGGTTCCCCACTTGTTTGGAATGTTGAACTCAGCATATCAGTTAGCTATTGCTGTGTAACAAACCACCCTGAAACTTAAAACTGACTTAAAACAAAAACCATTTATTATTTCTTGAATCTGTGGGTCTTGGCTGAGCATCATGTGTCTGCAGTCAGCTGGTACATCTCTGGGGCCTTGGTCTAGGATGGCTTTGGTTGGAGGGCTCAGCCATGCTCCATGTGGACCTGGACTTCTTCTCATGGAAGAGACAGGGTCTGAAAGAACTGGTGGATGCATACATAGCCTCTTAAGACCTATAGTCACACTGGCCCACTGCCACTTCCTCTGCATCCTGTTGGCCAGAGCAAGTTAAAAGGTCAACCTGGATGCAAGAGGTGAGCAGAGAGACTCATCTCTTGATGGGAACAGGTGCTGAGTCACATGGCTGGAGTCACAGCTACAGGGAGAGGTGTTGAATCAGATTCCTCCCCCCTCTAACATCTCTAAAATCAAATAGCTCATGGATGGATCTGTGAGGGAGAAAGAAGCTGAATTCTCATCTTCTTAGACCAAGGCTAGACATGCCTTTCCTGGATTTGGGATAAATTGACCAGGTACCCAGTCCCTGTTGGTGCTGAGCTCAGCTCCATTTGATTAAATGCACAGAACTGAAGGACAGGTTTTTACTCAGTCACTCATTCTGCATTTATTGAGCACTACTGCGTGCCAGATCCTGATCTGAGCCCTGGGGAGTTGCACTAGCCCCTGCTCAGTCCTGCAGGACATATAAATCAATGCAGTGTGCGCAGGTGATCACAGGGCCACGGAGAAGTGTTTCCGGAGTTTGTTTTAACCCCACACCAGAGGCCTCCCCACAGTTTGGACTCCAGCTCGATCCTTAGGCCTCTTTTCAGACCTTCCATGAACTGCGAAGTCTTAGGGCCAACAGTCCTGTTTAAACTCCGTGTCTCTGGAGTTAGACAGTAGCGTCCAGACCCCTCCAGCACTGGGCAGCCAGGAAATGGAAAAGTAGCACAAGGTGTCCAGAACCATTGTGTGAATCCGATTATGTCTCCTCCTGTGGTCTAGGACTGGCCCCGTCTGCTCTTGGCTGTGGACCAAGGCCACAAACACACACACACTTGCACGCACCTGGGCCTCCGAGGAAGTTAAATCAACCTTCATGTTTCCCGCGGCCCCTCCTCAAGTAGGCACCAGCTGGCATTTTTTCTTAAATACCACTCATTTTTAGAGGGGGAAAAATGTTGGTGGCATTGAAATAGATCACACTTTAGAATGCAGCGTAGCAGAGAGTCAGTTCAAATTATTCTCTTAATAGAGTTCTTCAGAGTAAGGAAGTGACGAGGAAACATAATCGCTTCTTTTGTCATTTGGGCAGAATCTAAGGACTGCAATTCATTTGCCTGCAAATGCATCTCTTAGGTACAAATTGCAGCAAGCAGTCCATTCCCAGGGTAAATGGTCTTTAATTAAAGTCAATCAGTTGTCTTGGTGGTTGGGGGAGGTGAGGGGTTTGAAGCATGAACTAATATAAATTTCTACCCCTTCAAAAATAAAAAAGAATATATGTTTCCAAATTTCATTTCTTCTTTGATTTGATAATTAGAGGAAAGCTTTGTTTATAAGTAAAACTCTTCTGGCTCTTATTCATGAATAAAAATGTTTGCAGTAAGGCCTCTGAGAAGCAGTAGAAGAATTTCCGTAGCAATCTTGGTGAAAATGCATCCTCAAGCATTGATTTTTGTAGCTGAAGTGCATTATGTGTTTTGCATGAGCTTTTGAAAGCTTAGATAAATGAGGTGGCTCAGAAAGCAGATAAAAAAATGGGAGGAAATTATACCGATCCAAAAGAAGATAAATGTCCACTAATTCTCAGATTAACATTTGAGACTTCTGTGTTTTTATAGGGGAATTTTTGCAGTGCTGATAATGTGAGATTGGTTTACAATGTCACATACCAGGTAGAATCAATGAAGCCTTGTTTGAGTTCTCAGAGTCAGCTATACTCCAAAGGAAGTGGAGTTAATGCCACAACCTAGTAGTACCCTGGCCCCACCAGAGTACACCTAAGATGACATATTTAAAGGGTGACATTGACCCTCAAGGTCAATTATGCTAGTTTGTACTCTCTGGTTTGCAGGAGACAGAAGACCCAAACCCATTTGACTTAAACCCAAAAGAAATAATTTACCAAATCACTTGAGTGAAAGTCTCAGGGATCAGAGTTGATCCAGGGCTAAACTGAAGACCGAGACTCAGTTTCTTTCTGTCTTTGTAGCCTGTTTTCTCTGGGTTGGGTTCATTCTCAGATTGGCTCTTCTTTCATATCAGCAAAATTGGCACAATAACTTTAACCTCTGTCTACTCAATTTGTGTCTGGTGCAAAGGAACTAGCGCTGCTTTCTTGGTTATTCAAGTTTAAGTCCCAGGATTAGCTCTGGTAAGCTTTAATTGGGCCCATGGCTGTGTGTGTCCCTAACTATGCCCGCAGAAATGAAAGGTGTGGATTGACTGAGGCATAGATCATGTGATCATCCCCATTGTTGGGTTGTGCCTCAAGCAGAACATGAATGAGGAGTTGGGAGGGAGGGAGGTACCTAGAAGGGGATTCAGAGGCCTGTTAACTAGAAAAGGGATGGGTGGATGTTGGACTGTGAAACCCCAGATCTCTCCATCAGCCTCTTCTTCCTTCCTTCCTTCAACAAATACCTGAGCACTCACAGCAGGCCTCCTGGACCCAGGTGGAGGATGACTGTGGTGAGTAGGAGGGTCCAGGCTCTGCCCTCGGGTCCCTGCCCTTCTGTGTCTCTCAAATTCGCTTTTAGCAACCATGTTTACCGACTACCTCCTCCATAGGGCCTCCTTGGTTTTAATCCCACTTGGAATCAATAGTTCTACCCTTTTTAACTTTCAAATCAACTATATTGAGGTATAATTTAATACAATAAAATGGGCTAAGCACAGTGGCACACACCTATAATCCCAACACTTCCTAGGAAGCCAAGGCAGGAGGATTGCTTGAGACCCAGGGATTCGAGACCAGCCTGAACAACATAGTGAGACCTCATCTCTACAAAACAATAAAAAAGCAGAGTGTGGCGGCTTACACCTGTAGTCCCAGCTATTTGGGAAGCTGAGGTGGGAGTATTGCTTGAGCTCAGGAGGTCAAGAGTGCTATGAACTGTGATCACACCACTGCACTCCAGCCTGGGCTCAGAGCGAGACCCTATCTAAAAAATAAAATGAAATATAAAATAAATTATAAAATAAGAAAATAAGGTGCATTTCAACACCACCAAAATCAAAATTTGGAGCATTTTTACCTCTGAAACTTTCCTCATGTCCATCTGTAGATAGTCCATCCCCAGCTTCTGACTCAGGCAGCCGCTGATCTGCTTTCTGTCCCTCAAAACTAGTTTGAACCTTCTTGGGTTCCATAGAATCCTGCAGTGTGTACCATTTGTGTCTGGTCCTTTCAGCATGGCATTTTTGAGGTTCTTCCATGTCATATAAAATGAAAAGTGTTAATGTTACGGATAAAATAGTAATAAATCATGTAGATGTATTTAGTTGGGGCATTTCACTGTGGAAAGATTAGGACTTTCAGTCTTTAACTTAAAAGGTTAATGCTGTATAAGCTTCACGGTGTTAATTAAGTTATTGATGTTGATCAATCTTCAAAATGTTTTAGTGGTACTAGTTCTAGGCATCCGTAGTCACTTTTTTTTTTTTTTTTTGAGTTGGAGTCTCACTCTGTCGCCCAGACTGGAGTGCAGTGGCCACTCCCGGCCACCGCAGCCTCAACCTGCTGGGCTCTGGTGATCCTTCCACCTCAGCCTTCCAAGTAGTTGGAACTACAGGCGCGCGCTACCACGCCCAGCTAATTTTTTGATTTATTGTAGAGATGAGGTATTGCCAAGTTGCCAAGGCAGGTCTCGAACCCGCGGGCTCAGACAATCCACTCACCTCGGCCTCCCAAAGCACTGGGATTACAGACTGAGCCACCGAGCCCGGCCTGTAGTCACCTTTTTATTGCTGAGTAGTGCTTCATCGTATGGACATGTCATGGGTCATTTTTCCATTTGCCAGTGGATTTCTTTCTGGTTTGGGGCTTTTACAAATAATGCTGCTCTGAACGTTTGTGTACAGGTTTTGTGTAGATGTCTGTTTTCATTTCTCTTATGTACATACGCAGGAGTAGAATTGCTGGGACATGTGTTGAGAGCAGGTTTAACTTTGTAAGAAATTTCCAAACTGTCTTTTTCAAAGTGATGTACCATTTTCTGTTCTCACCAGCAGAGGTGAGAGGTTTGAGAGGTTCAGTTGCTACACATCCTCACCAGCACTTGGTATAATCTGTCTTTTTTTTTTAAGTTGTTCTAGTGAATATCTAACTATAGGTTTATTTACACACACACACTTCCCATCCCCATTCCTTCTGTTACATTCACATCAGAATATTGGTTGTTTGCAGTTTATCAGCATTCTGTCTGTGTGCACACTCTTCGTAGCTGATCCTTATATAAGGGCCCCCCCACTGGAATTTATTTCTTAAAAACTGTGTGTTAGCCGGACTCGGTGTAACCCCCGTAATCCCACGCTTTGGGAGACTGAGGTGAGTGGATTGCCTGAGCCCATGGGTTCGAGACCCGCCTGGGCAACTTGGCGAGACATCATCTCTACAATAAATCAAAAAATTAGCCGGGCGTTGTAGCACGCGCCTGTAGTTCCAGCTACTTGGAAGGCTGAGGCGGAAGGATCGCCGGAGCCCAGCAGGTCGAGGCTGGGTGACAGTCTGGGTGACAGAGTGAGACTCCAACTCAAAAGAAAAAACTATATGTTTATTCTTACATGTTTAAACTTCAGTCATCTTCAAGGTACTCTCTGTTTGATGCAACACATCAATCAAGACATTTTTTCCACTGCTCAAAACAGTTTTTGAACTTTTTGTTTTCCTCTTCCACACTGGCAAAACATTTCCCTTTGAGAACTTTTTTCATGAGAGAACCAAAAAAAGTCTCTTTGGGTGAGATGAGTGAATATGGAGGGTGAGGCACGGGGGTCATGCCTGTTTTGGATCAAAAACTGCCGAACAAAAAGCACGGCGTGGGCAAGTGTGTTGTCATGGTGGAAGAACCAGTCACCTCTTTGTCATAACTTGGGCGTTTCTTCTGCAAGTCGTGATGTAACCATCTCAAAACTTTGAGATAAAAACTTTGGTTGATAGTTTTATCTGGAAAAACAAATTCCAGGTATACTAAAGGGGCCCACCCTCCAAAAGAGAATTCTTGGTTTTTTTGGTTCCGCATCGTAGAGTATGACTTTCTTCCCATTCCTACATAGCAATTTGTTTACTCTGGACTATAATAATTGTCCTGTTTGTTTGGTTCTTGGTTAGTCACATGTTTATCACGCCTTATTTCTATGCTCTCCCTCAGATCTGCTCTCAGTATGTTCAGTGTATCAGGCATTACATCCATCTTATCCCTTTTTTTCCAGTCATTCTGTTGCCCAGGATAGAGATCAGTGGCCATGATCACAGCTCACAGCAGTCTCAACCTCCTGGGCTAGGTGATTCTCCCTCCTCAGCCTCCTGAGTAGCTGGGACTACAGGCACATACCACCACACCTGGCTAATTTTTAAATTTTTTGTAGAAAAGAGGTCTCACTAAGTTACCTAGACTAGTCTTGAACTCCTGGGCTCAAGCAATCCTCCTACCACGGCTTCCCAAAATGCTGGGATTACAGGCATGTGCCACCATGCCCAGCCCATTTCATCCTCTTGAAGAAATGTCTCCTGGAGTCTTCTGCCCCTCTCCATTTTAGAGAGTTAACACTGTGCCTTCTGCACAGCTGTTGTCTGTGGCTTCTCTTTCCCTCTCTCTCTTTTTTTTTAAATAGTTTTGTTGACACATAATTTACATACCATAAAAGTCCCCCATTTTAAGTGTACTGTATATTTACAGAGTTGTATAAACAGCATCACAGTCTAATCTTAGAACGTTTCATCACCTGAAAAGAAACCTTGTGCCCATGATAGCCACTTCCCATTTCCACTTCCAGCCCTGGGTAGCCACTAATCTACTCTCTGTCTCTGTGCCTTTGCCTTTTGGGGATCTTTTATAAAAATGGAACCAGTAATCTGAGGGCTTTTGTATCTGGCTTCTTTCACTGAATGTAACTTTTTCCTGGTTCATCCATGTTGTAGCATGCTGCATCAATATTTCTTTTTATTGCAGAATAATATTTCATTATGGATCTACCACATTTTATTTGTCCACTTATCAGTTGATAGACATTTTGGTTGTTTCCCTTTTTGGCTATTCCAGATAATGCTGCTATAAACATTGTGTACAAACTTTTCTGTGAACAGGAGTTGAACTACTGGGTCATAATGGGACTTCAACATGACCTTTTTGAGAAACTGCCAAATTGTTTCCTAAGGAGGCTGAACCATTTATCCATTTACATTCCTGCCCGTAATGTATGAGAGTTCCAATTTCTCCACTTCCTTGACAACACTTATTATTGTGTTTTCTTTATTATAGCCATTTTAGTGGATGTGAAAGTGATATAGCGTAATGATTTTGACTTGCATTTCCCTAATGTCTAATGACACTGAACATCTTTTCATGTGCTTATTGACCCTTTGCATAATTTCTTTGAAGAAATACATACTCAAATATACTTTCAAATCCTTTGCTCATATTGTAATTGGTTATTTTTTTTATGATTGAGTTGTAGAGTCTTTACATATCGTGGGTATCAGTTCTTTATGGTATATATGATTTGCAAACATTTTCTTCCATTCTGTGGGTTGTTCCACTTTTTTGGTGGTATGGTTTTCAGCACAGAAGTTCTTCATGTCATATAGTTCAGTATCTCTCTTTTTCTTTTGTTACCTATGCTTTTGATGTCATATCTAAGTAACCATTGTCTGACCCAAGGTCATGAAAGTAATTCCGATGTTTTCTTCTCAGAGTGTTCTAGTTTTGGCTGTTGCTTCAAGGACTGTGGCCCGTTTTGAGGTTATTTTGGGGTGGGGTGGGGAGGAGCTCCAGCTTCATTCCTTTGCATGTGGATATCCAGTTGTCCCAGCATAATTTTTTGAAAAGACGATTCTTTCCTTGTTGAGTTGTCTCAGCATTCTTGTCAAAAATTAGTTGGCCATAATGACAGGTATGATTTCTGGACTCTTAGTTTCATTGATTTATATGTCTGTTCTTATGCCCGTTCATACTGTCTTGATTATTGTAGATTTGTGGTTTCTAAAATGAGAAATGTGAGTCCTCCACCTTTTTTCTTTTTCAAGATTGTTTTGGCTCTTCTGGGTCCCTTGTGTTTCCACATGAATTTTAGGATCAGTTTGTCAACTTCTGCAAAAAAGCCAGCTGGGATCTTGATAGGGATTACATTGAATCTGTAGATCAATTTGAAGAGTATTGCCAACTTAGAAATACTAAGTCTTCCAATCCAGGGGTATGAAGTGTCTTTCCATTTATTTAGATATTCTTTAACTTCTTTCAACAATACTTCATAATTTTCAGTGCACAAGTCATGCAATTATTTTGTTAAATTTATATCCAAAATATTCTTTTTGATGCTATTGTAAATGGAACTGTTTTCTTAATTTCATTTTTGGAATGCTTATTGCTACTGTATAAAAATACAGTTGATGTATCCTATGGTAGATTTAGTGTTTTAGTAGATTCCTTAGGATTTTTTTTACTTACAAGATATGTCATCAGCAGTGACAGTGATCAGAATTCAGCTAGCCTTGGATTCTTGACTAGGCTTACCCTCAAGGCAGCGAGGTTGTCACTGATCCAGGAGACCCTTGGCTAGGACCACTGGGGCAACTCAACTCTGCCCCACACATTTTACTTTTCCACTCTACAGGTGTGTTCTCATGGAGAGGGCAAAGGGGCAGGGAAGCACACAGAAACCCACAGGTGCTTGCTCTCTCTTTCTCTCTCTCTCTCTCTCCCCCCCCCCCCAACTGGAGTCTCGCTCCGTTGCCCAGGCTGGAGTGCAGTGGCACAGTAATGGCTCACCACAGCCTCGACCTCCCTGGGCTCAGGTGATCCTTCCACATCAACCTCCCAAGTAGCTGGGACTTCAGACCCACACCAATATGCCTGGCTAATTACAGATGCTTTTTCAAGCCTCTGCATATATCGCGTTTACTGTCATTGGCTAAAGTCAGCCACACTTGGCTGAGCCTAGGGGAAGAGAAAAGGGAAAGACACCCTACTCAGTGGCAAAAGGCATGGATACAGTAAGGGGTAAGGAATTGGGTGGCTAGGCGTGACTCTGGAACAGAGTACCCCCTGTCCTCGATTTCTTTTCTGCTAAACCCAAAACATTTTGCCTAACCTAGGAAGCCTGGGCTTTGCCACCCTGATTTGCATTCAGTTGAAAGAGTCACTCTGTTACTTACTACTCAGAAGGAGTATTGCCATCTCTAAACAATCAGAAACGATCTCTTCAATAGAGCGGTACACTCCCCAGGCCCAGGTTGTGGCTGTAGATCACAGGCAGCCGATTAAATCTGCTTAATTATTTGATTCAATCAGAAGTTGGCTTAATTATTTTCTTGCTTCTCCCTCTTTTGAATCCATTCTGGAAACTGATTATGTCTTTAACACCAGCCCAGAGATAAGCGTTTCAATTGGGAAATGTAATTAGCCAAGGAAAATGAATGTGGGGGCTGCCTTTTGTCAGAGCACCATTAAAACCCAGGGCTGGTCAATACCAATGTCTTGTGAAGACAAAGGGCACAGTTTGCTCCTCTTGTGACTCGAGAGGGGAGGCCCAGCAGGAGGTGGGGAATGGGCATCTTGGGATCTTAGCGAAAGGATGCTCGCTGTTCATGCATTCACGAGGGTTCCCAGGCCAGTTCCTGGCTGGATGCTAGGGACGCGAAGGTGAATTGGCCATGTCTCCTGCTCCATAAGAGTTCTCACCCTAGAGGGAGGGATCCCCATGTACCTACTGGGTCAAAGTGCTGTGGGAATAAAGAGGGAGCCACTGACTCTACTCTGGAAGCTACACGAAGTGGATACTGTTGAGCTGGGCTTTGACATCAAGCTGGAGAGTCCCAGGCAGGGGAGAGAAGGGCGCTCTCAATAGAGGGCACAGCCCGTGCAAGGGTGTGGTGGTGCGAGAGTAAAGGGGAGATTACAGGACACCCCAAGCGAGGCTGCCCAGGTCTCCCAGAACAAGGTGTGCCACGCGTCCTTGGGCCGTTCCTCCTTGCTTTCAGTTCCTCGATCCCAGTCTTGGCCCACTCTCTCTCCCCCCACTTTGTCCTAGAAGTTTTGAAGAATTCTCCTAAAGTGTTTGTTTTAACGGAAGTTGAAGGTGTATGCCTTTTTGAGGGAGACTCAGCCATCTGAAGGCTAGAGGCAGATTCAGGCAGTTAAGAACCACAGATACCTGGGTTGGAGCTAAAGGCTAGAAGGGTGGGGGAGTGGGCCATCAGGCAGGGAGCACAGCCTGCACAGAGGCTTGGCATTGTGGCAGGCTGTGACTGTGGCATGAACCGAATGATGGGTGAGGAGCTGCCCAACTGGGCAGGTGCTCGAGCACAAAGGTCTCTTAGAGGGCAACTGCAGACCAGCGCCTTGGTCTTGGCTTCTGTGATGGAGACTCTCTGAACACTGCTCAGACCATAGGGGCAGCTTCAGACTGTAGGGTCAGCTTCAGCCCCCTCCTGCACGTCTTCGCTTTTCTGAAGGCTGTCTGTGCTCAGGGCAGTAGTCTCTGATTTGCTTGGGCCTCTGCCTGGGCTGGAAGCCTGTCTGGAATGCGATGAGGTGGAGAGGTTACCTGGCCAGGTGGCTCCTGCAGCTGGGAAGAGGGAGGAGGACCCTTGCCTCCAGGGCCAAGGAAGGCTGAGTCACCACACCTGTGTCCCCCCAGGTCCATTCACCTTAACCCTTAGCCATCCTTACAAGGAAAAATTAGACAAGGGTGGGTGCTGACCGAAGTTGTAGTGTCTCTGAGACACACCCTTCATCTTTCTAGATCCCACCCCGTGTGATCCATGTACACTGCCTTTTACTGGGGTGTGACCAGCCTGTGTACAAGTTTGTATCCTGCTGTTTTGCTTGGTAGGATCTTGAAGCGCCTTTCTCTGCTTTCCCCAGGTAGGCCCCTTCTTACCTGTGAGGCAGCTGGTATAGGGAGAGAGACCAACAGGTAGGCATTTAGGCCATGGTTCCTTCTTATTTGCTGTACAATCTTGGGCAAGTTGCTTAACTTCCCTGAGCCTCAGTTTTGTTATCTAGAAATGGAAATAATATAACCACCTTTGCTAAAGTGTGGTTACAAGGATTGAGAATAAAATTCTTGGTTTAGCACTTGACATATAGGATGTGTTAAACAAGTAACTGTGCTTATTATGGAATCTGCTAGACCCAGCTCAGATTCCTGTCTAGAGGACTAGCTGGGTGACTTTCAGTGCCAGGCATTTAAACTCCTTGAGCCTCAGTTTCCCCCTCTGTAAAACAGGGATCACCCTCAGGGTGGATATAAGGACCGAGTAGGTTGACTATTGTGTGTGGAAAGACCTTGGAGAGGAATGCTTGATATCCTAGTTGTGGTCCAGGCCATTGATGGTTTTCACTCTGTCAGGTAATTCAAGAACTCCTCACGTGCCTGAGCCAGCGCCGCTGAGTCGGACAGTAGTAAGGAGAGGAGAGCACAGGATGGAAAAGGTCAGAGTCTGTGCTCCCCCCCTTCAAGGAACAAGACAACAGGTGATATGTGCAGGATGCAGTGGCCTCGCCCACCTCCAGGCTCCAGGGGCTGGGGGTGAGCGTTCTGCACCTTGTCCTCCAGCTGCGGCACAGGGAACCTTCTCAGCAAAAGGACACAGAGTGACCCTGGTCCTGTGAAAGCTGCCAAAGTCAGAGGCAGGACCTCACGTCCCATGTGGCCCGGGCCTTCTTCCTGTGTCCCTATGGGGTCTCAGCTCCAGTCCTGGGCAGGGAGTATGGGATACTGAGGATGGGGTACAGACTGAACCTCAGCCACCCTCACAGGCATCCGTCCTGAACCCCTGTTCCCAGTCACACAGGCTGGCGGGTCGCTCAACCACACGAGGTCCTCCAATCTCCAAGGCCAAGTGTGCACTGAGCACAGAGCCTGGCCAAGGACACCAGGGCAGGAGAGCATGGGGGCTATGTAGAGACAAGACAGGACTTTGATAAGAGAGTCTACCTGACGTGTCTGAAGAATCCAGCATGCATCTTCCTGGCAGGGAGTGCAATTTCCTGTTAATGAGTTGTGAGAGGTTGGAACAAGTTATCGGAGGGAGGGCCAACTGCCTGGGCCTATTCCTTCCCCAGGGAGCAGCCAGGAGATGGAAGCTGGGCCCAGCCTCCTCCCTCGGGGGCTGTCTGGGAAGCTTCTGTGCTGAGGGGCGGGCCTACAGCCTGGAGTGGGAGCCTCCAATCTGGATCAGGACCTGCTAGTGGACCCTGACCCCCTGCCAGAGCTTCTCCAAGCCCTTGGCTGCAGTCCCCCCACCTCAGCAGGGACTATGCAGGGTCCTGCCACCTCAGGCTCTCAGATACACCAAAGCCAGTGTCCCCGGGATGAATGGATCTCTGGGGTTCTTCCCTGCCTGCTGAGCATCTCACATATGTTGTCACATAACGCCTTCACAGCAGTCTGTGAGAGAAACCAAGGCTCAGGTAGGTGGAGTCGGTGTCCACACCAATCTGCTTGGCAGACATATTTATTAAAGGTGAAGCCCAGAGACTTGGGTGGGTTGAGGCAACAGTCGTTTCTTTCTTGCCATGTAAAGTCAGATTGGCAGTGAGCGAGCTCTGCACCTCACAGCTGCCCAAGGACCGGGTGGTGGAGGCGCCATCCTCTTCAGCGTGTGACTCCCACAGTCACCTCAGCCTTTGAGGACCCCGAGGGTAGTTTTCACAGGCCAGGGCTCAAATGCACGCCGGATTTTTCAGACATGTCAGGTAGACTCTGTTATGGAACTTATGGAACTTTTGCTTACATCCCCTTGGCCAGGGCTCAGGCACATGGCCCACCTAGACACAGAGTAAGCTGGGAAATGCGGTTCTTGCCTGGACAGCCATTTGCCCACAGCAGCTCTGCTCTAAGAAAGGGGAACTGGGAGCAGAATCGTGGCTGGGCATAGTATAGGGTGTTGCCCTCAAACAAAGGCTGGGGACCCCAGGTGAGAGTTATTGGTGGGGTAGCCATCAGGGAGTCAACAAGTGCCCAGTGTGGTCCGAGACCAGGAGGAACATCCCTGAGCGGTTCTGGACCCTGTGAGGAGCCTGTATCCCCAAACACTGTCCCAGCCTTCTCTGCAGCCTCCTTCTCGCCCTTCATTAGCTTCTGGTTTGCACAGCTGGTCACCGGCCAGCCTTGCCCTAGAGTCCAAACCCCTTGGTCTGCATTCACAGTCCTTCTCAGGAGGGCTCCAGCTGAGCTGACCCGTTGCCTCCCCCACTCCCCTTTCCACATACCTGTGCTCCTCCCAGACCAGCTTTTTGCCTGGGGGCCTTTGCATATGCCATGGCCCCTGCTGGAATGTCCTTCCTCCAACTCTCCACCATTCATGAAGCTTCCTCGGCAGAGTCAACTGCTCACCAGCATTTATTAAGAGCTTACTATGGCCAGGTGCAGTGGCTCACACCTGTAAGTCCAGCACTTTGGGAGGCCAAGGAGGGAGGATCGTTTGAGCCCAGGAGTTCAAGACTAGCCTGGGCAGCATAGTGAGAATGTGTTACTACAAAACCAAAAAATTGGCCAGGTGTGGTGGTGCATACCTGTAGTCCTAGCTACTTGGGAGTCAGAGGTGGAATGATTGCCTGAGCCCAGGAGGTCGAGGCTGTGGTGAGCTGTGATCATGCCAGTGCACTCCAGCCTGGGCAACAGAGTGAGATCCCCACTCAAAAAAATAAGTACGAGACACTGTGATAAAGGCTTCCTAGGAGTGCACTCATTATCTCCCAGGCCCATGAGGCAGGCATTCTGCCTTATAAATGAGGAGCGCAGGTCTCTTAGAGAACTTGTGTGGGAACTTGTGTCAGGTCACACAGCCAGTGAGTGGCAAAGTCACATTCCAAAGCAAGCCCCTGTGGCTCATGGCTGAACCTTAACCACTGCACAGATTTCACCTGGCGTTAGCCCCGGCACAATGCTTCGCAATTGTTCAAATACTTAATATTTTGCTGTGATTTGCATATTGCCTTTCTGAGAAAGCAGCTACGGCTCTTTGAGGGCAGAGGCCAGGCCTGGTCCATCTCAGAATCTCCCTTGCCACTGTCACCACCACCACCAAGGCCAAGGTCTGGGTGGTGATTTTCTCTCAAATAAATTGCTTGCCCTCCCAGAACCAGAAAGAGAAGGTCCTCAGATTATCGTCTGTCATAATCCCCTCCCTGCCTGCCTGTCAGTTTCTGAAATTTACCCTGAAACCATTCGAAAATGATCTGAGATGCATAGACAGGCTTCTCTGTGCATGATTAAGTACGATGGCTTTTTAATGATTTGAGCTGTGCCTTCCATGAATTGACAAAAATGGATTACCATATATTTCTGAAAACTGCACTGCCAAGATCAGATTTTTTTCGTTTGCCCGGCCGTCCTCGAAAACCTTTGCTGAGAATGACAAATACTCGGGGCTTTAATTGTTGAGTCACGCAAGCACAATGCCACCCAAATTCCGAGAACTGCTCTCTCCGGGAAGGCTTTGGAAGGCTCCTAGGGTTTGATCTCTAGGAAATGGAACTGTGTCTTCTCTGAAGCGGAGATCCACCTTCTAGGCCAAGGCACGTTAGCTGCATTTGTGAATTATTTGGGCCCCAAGATCTAAAACAGCAGCCCTCACCCCGAAGCATGTGCGGGGGCTGTCATGGCCGGAGGAAGCCTGGGTCAGCTGTGAGTGGGTGGCCGTGGGCAAGTGGGGTGGTCTCCCTGTACAGACCCTTCCCCCACCTTCGTGTTTCCCCTTCCTGTCACCGCTCCTGCTGGACTGTGTGCAGCGAGTCCTGCACCCTTCCACTCAGCCAAGCCACCCACCACCCACCCCTGCAAGGGGATGTTGCTGAACCCTAGTGACAGATGCAGACTCATGACTGACCCAGAGAGTTAAGTCACTTGGTTGTGGTCACAAGGCTCATGTGTTTTGACCAGAGCCTGTGCTTCTTTTTCTGCTGCCTCTAAAAATGACAGATGACTCTGAAGCACCCTCTGCAACCCGTTGACTTTTAAAGAAAATGAACAAAGCTCATCACGCGTCTGCCAGCACTGGTTGCTTCAGTGATATTCGTTACCTCCATTTCACAGAGGAGGATGTTGAGGCTCACTGGAGGAAGCAGCTGGCCAGAGCTCACACAGCTAGGGACAGACTTAGTAAGGTCTGATGCTGAGTCGGCCTGAATCCAAAGTAACTATCTCACCCTGTCCTTTGTAAGAAATCCATCCCAGGCCCCTGCCTCCCTCTCTGTTCGGAGGCCAACACAGGTAAGTCTGCAGCAGGAAGCCTGCGTTACTTTCTATGTAAAATGTGTGGAAGTATCTTCCCAGTTGGGAGTGGGGGGATAGAGTGACTTCTGTTCCGTTCTGGAAGGAGCCTTTGGACCAAAGAAAGGGAGGCCACTGGTCTACATAGGAGGGTGGCTGGTCCCCTTCTCTTCCCTGGGTGCTGGGAGTGACTCAGGCAGGTCTGTTGGGGCCTGATGCAGAGGGCTGCCTGTCCCGCCTGTGGTCTTCTGTGCTCTGGACTCCTCTTCAGCCTCTCTCTGGGTAATTCAGTGCACGTTTACTGAGAACCCACCCTGCCCCCAACGTCATACGAGGCTCTTTGATGCTTCCAAAGATGAACTGGCAGATCTCTGCCTTCCAGGGCTCCCATCTGCGGGCCCTCCTGAGAGTCAGCCTGGGCCAGGACATCAGCAGTGGGGCCTGGAATGGTGTAAAGAGGCTGAGCCACCTCCCCAAGGCGGTCTGGAGAGGATGCAGTGCCAGGCAGGTCCGGGTGCTGTGGTGAGGCACCTGCTGAGGATGCCAGGCATTTTTCTACACAGGTAGAGAGCAAGTATGCCTTGCTCCAGCCCAGGGCAGCAGGTAGGGTCAGGCCATGCCACCGGGCCCTGAGCAGGTAGCCTGGGGTCTTGAGGCCAAGGGCGCTTCCCTGGGACCTTCTCGGACCCTCTGAATCAGTGCAGTCCCCAAGCACAGGAGAAGGGCACAGCAGTGAAAGGCAGATCCACCAAGGCAGATGGCCCAAGTTGAGTCTTGGCTCTAAGCCTCATTTTCCCCATCTATTAACAGGGGCAGGAACTGCACCCTCCTCATCAGGTTGTTGTGAGACTGAGAAGAGGTGCTCCCCATGGGGTGATCGGCCCAAGATGTTGGCCTTCACTTAGGCTCACGCTGCCGTGTCCAGGGTTTACGTGATTTGCTAGCCCTCAGGACAGATTCAAAGGTGGAGGTATCATCGCTCCCACCTAGATGAGGAAACTGAGGCAGCTGGTAAGTGATGGATTCAAACTTAGGTCTTTTGGCTCCAGGGTTCAGCCCTTTCTGCTGACCCGCTGCCTGCAGCCCAGTCATCCCAGCAACTAGAAGGATCCTCCCCGGGGCTCAACTGCATACCAGGCTGTCCTGTTACTGCCTCTACCATCTCTATGTTTCTCAGGGTGAATGGGGCCTCTTTGATTTCCTTTCTTTCCCCCTTTCCAATAATCATCATTCATCTTGTTATCAGAGCCATGCATCTGCCCCTCTCCGGACCACAGTTCCGGCCTGCATTCAACTCCTTCTCAGCGACTTTCTTCCTGCATTCACCTCTCACACTGGGCAGCTAAATAGCATCTCTGCAGGTCTCTGCTTGGTGTCTTTCTCCTGCTCCAGGCTGTAGGCTCTGGGGGTATGGGACCACTCTTCACCACTCTGCTCTGGTGCCAGGCACAACCCGAGCACCCAAAAAATATATCTGGGGTGAATGAGTGAATCTTGAATAAAGAACTTAATTCCTCTAGGCCTCGGTGTTCATGTGCAAGATAGGAACAGTGATGGAGTTGTCAGGAGGTTTGAAAAAGAGGCGTGCAAAGCACACAGCCCAGTGCCTGACATGATGCAAGTACCCAGCCGGTGTGGCCTGCAGTGACTGTGACCAGCTTCTGATGAGGAAAAGGATGCCGGCTGGCGTTTTGAATTCCACAAGCAATCCTTTCCCAGGGTGTCTGCCCTGGCCAGGATCTTGGCGTGTTCTTCATGGAGTTGGTCTCTGGCCCCCAGGGCCTCACACTGCATAAGAACTGCCTCCCTGACTGTCAGGGAGGCGTCCCCACATAGAAGCTGTGTGGGGAGGCATCTAGTCCTTCATCCCACAGAGCCCAGTGATACTTTGACTCTGGGAGGGCTTGGATTAGCCAGGCTTATTGCCTGGGGTGAATTTGAGAAGAAGACACAAATGGCTGTGCTAGAAGTTGAGAAACAATGCCTTTGACAAAAATGTTCAGAGGAGAAGAATGGCAAGTCCACATGGGGGAATCAGGGCTGTCTTCTCAGAATAAGTGGCATTTTATGTAGAACTTTAAGTAGACATAAGATTAGGACATGTGTGGGGACTTTTGGGGTTAGAAGAGGACACTCCAGGCAGAGGCAACAGCTTGAGAAGAGGGCTGGGGACTAGAAAGAGTGGGCTCATAGAATCTGTCATCTAGCTAGAGTGTGGAGCACATGAAAAGACTTTTAAGAGATAGAGTTGCAAGGGCAGTTAGGTGTTTCCAGAGTGGTGCTGTGTAACAAATCATTCCATAATGAGAGGCAGACAGCGGTGAAGGGTTATCGTAGCTGCAGATGGGCTGGAATTGGGTTTATTGAGGTTGCACTCAGACAGGTCCAAGTCTGTTCCAGGTGTCTCTCACCCTTTCTGGACCAGCAGCTATTTGAAGCTTGTTCTTCTCCTGGTGAAAGGCAGGAGCATAACAGAGCAAAACCAACCATACACATGTTTCGTCATTTCCACTTAATCCTACTGGCGGGTCTCATGGCCAAGCCTAAAGTCAAGGGCAGAGTTTAATCTCCCACCCATCGTGAAGCCAAAGTAGTTACATGGAAAAGCCCAAGGTGAATGGGACAGGGGTGTTTACTCCTCGCACGGAGGGAGAAGGCGGGAGTGAAGAATTAGGAACAGTCACCTGATGTACCCAGGCAATAGAGGCAGAATGTAATGGGTTTCTGCGTTCTCCCTCCGGAGCTAACTGGAGCAGCAGCTGGACTGGCCGGCTGTTGGGCAGAGCAACTGAGAGCCTTGATGTTTGCAAGGAGGGGGCTGTGTATTGGATGGGCAGAATGCTCCAGGCCCTGCCTGGCTCAGTCCCACCTTTCCCAGGGCTCACACTTTCCCACCTATGTAACATGAAGGCAGAGCCATCCTTCTGTGCTGGGCCAAATGTCTCTTTGCCAAACTCAGGGGTGACCTCCCGCTGGCAGCCAGCCTTGTGATGACAGCCCCATGTTTGGAACCCCTCCTGAGTACGGACTGGGTGATCTTCTCTTATATTGCATGTTAGACAGTGCCTGGGAGTTCTTTGTGTATATTCCTCTGAACTCACCACATCACTCTCAAAGGGGATGCCACTGTCCCATTTTACAAGGCCCGAGAGGTCAAATCAGTTTCCCAAGACCCCACAGCTAGGAAAGGACGAGGCTGGGATTAGAACTAGGGTCTGTTTGGCTCCCAAGCTCCACATTCTCTCCCCACCAAGTCTGTCTCCCGGGAAGCCTACGAGGTCACGTGGTCTGGTCCCAGCTCTGCCCCAAACTATGTGACTTTGGAGGTGTCACTGCAGTTTTCTGGGCTCCAATTTTTCCATCTGCCTTTTCTTTCCTCAGAGTTTCGAGGTGAAAGCAGCTCAGAGCTTGCTCCAAAGCACGGTCAGAAGGAGTCTTGAAGCACAGATCTCCAGGCCAGACAGCACCCTTAACTCTTGTTTAAAAACAAAGCCTCGACGTTTTACAAATACATCCTGTTTTCCAGTGAGGAGCTATGTCCAGTGGACTGCTTCAGTGAGCTGTGTCCGGCCGGCCATTCATCACCAGGAACCTAAGCCAGCCATCAGACATTCTGTAGCCGGAAGTTCCCCAGCCAGCTGTGGCAGCAAAGCGTGGCATCTGTTTGGGAAGGGCAGAGGAAGCCATTAGTTCTACCAGGCCTTGACATCTGTGGCTGCCTATTTTGCCCCTCCAATAGGATTTCCTTGGTAGCTGGCCACTACAGTGTGTGGTGTGTCTTCCCTGAGGCCAAGGGGCCTGGTAGAGTGTGGGAGACACCCGAGAAAGCACTGTCGGTGTTTCCACTAGCCAGTTCATCCATTCAGCAGCTACTTGTTCCCACCTTCTTTGTGCCTGGCCAGGGGACAGATGCCAGGGCTATTGGGAAGAGTTAGACCCAGCCACTGCACCCTGGGATTCACAGACCCATAAGCAGAGGTATATGATATAGTGCAGGCACCGCTGGGATGAGGTCACATGCAGCAGAGCGGTCATGGGGGTGGTGTGGTCAGCTCTGCTTATGGCTCAGGAATGTCTTGGGAGAAGGCTTAATCCGAGGCCAGAAAGATGAGTGTTTACCAAGCCAATTTTGAAAGGAAGGTGTCCCAGGCAGAGGGACCTGTGTCAGCAGATACCTGAAGGGTCTGAAGAGCTACTGGTGGTTCGATGTGGGTCAAGCATCACATGCAAAGAGAGCAGGACAGAGGTGAGGCTGGAGAGCTTGTCATGGCTGGGGCACAGGCTCTGCATGCCTAGGAGATTGAATTTAGAGAACAGGGGTAGTAGAGGGCTGTGACAGAATCAGTTGTGCTCAGCTTTTGTTAATCTGCCTCATAAGAGTATCTATTGGGTTCCAGGAATGGTTCCTAAAAAATATCTTTCCACCAAAGGGAGGCCCAAACTTTACCTGTAAGATGTCCACTTGTATACCGAATCATGAATTGTACCACATATCTTTAAAATAAAAAAAAAAAAAAGACCAGGCATGGTGGCTCACATCAGTAAAGCCAGAACTTTGGGAGGCCAAGGGTAAAGGATTGCCTGAGCTCAGGAGTTCAAGACCAGCCTGAGAAACTTGGCAAGACCTCATCTCTTCCATAAACTAAAAACTTGGCCGGGCATGGTGGGTCATGCCTGTAGCTCCAGCTACTTGGAGGGCAGAAAGATCACCTGAGCCCAGCAGGTCAAGGCTGCGGTGGCCATGAGCAATATACCACTGCATTCCAGCTTGGGTGACAGAGTGAGACTCCACTCAAAAAAAAAAAAAAATAGGCCAGGCACAGTGGCTCACACCTATAATCCCAGCACTTTGGGAGACTGAAGTGAGAGGATTGCCTGATCTCACAGGTTCAAGACCAGCCTGGGCAAATTGGCGAGACCTCATCTCGTCAATAAATAGAAAAAATAGCCAGGCATGATGGTGCGTGACTATAGTTCCAGCTACTTGGAAGACTGAGGCGGAAGGATCACCTGAGCCCAGCAGGTGGAGGCCGCTATGGCTGTGAGCGTGCTACTGCACTCCAGCCTGAGCAACAAGAGTGAGACTCTAACTCAATAAATAAATAAATAAGTAAACGATAACACCCATGTAGTAATAAAGTAATGATTTGGTATTTTTATTTAAAAAATTACACACACACACACACACACACACACACCTATCTCTCATCTTCCTTCCAGAGGCTCCAAGAAATCTCTGCCTGGAAATACTCTGCCTCTGAGCACAACTTTATGTGACCCACAAGATAGCAGGCCAGGCTCAGTGGCTCACCTTGTAATCCCAGCACTTTGGGAGGCTGAGGCGAGTGGATTGCCTGAGCCCACGGCTTCAAGACAACTGGGCAACTTGGTGAGACCTCATCTCTACAATTAATCAAAATTAGCCAGCATAATAGTGTGCACCTGTAGTTCTGGCTACTTGGAAGGCTGAGGTGGAGAGATCACCAGAGCCCAGCAGGTGACACTGGGGTGACCATGAGTGTGCCACTGCACTCCAGCCTGGGTGATGGAGTGGGACTCTGACTCAAAAAAAAAAAAAAAAAAAATAGCCATCATGGCAAAATTCAAGGAAAATATCCCTGCTTTTAAAAAAAATGTTTTAAAACATGCCCCCCCCCAAAAAAAATCAGACCAGCTAGAAATGGTGAGGTCCCAACCCCTGAAAGGGTTTATAGGCAGCCAGAAGACCCCACCATACAAGATGATGTGGTTTTAAACAATATACTTTGGATAGATCTTCCTAGAAACCTGTGTGGCAGAACATTCCAGTTGCTCTTGCTGCATAACAAATTACTCCAAAACGTAGTGGCTTAAAACAAGTATTTTCTTGTCCTCACAGATTCAGTGGGAATTCAGAAAGGCCACAGGGGATGGCTTGTCTGTGTACCACCCAAGTGTGGGCCCTCAGCTGGGAAGGCTTGGAGGCTGAAGCTGATTGAGAGCTAGGGGATGGTGTCATCTGGAAACTTTTTCAATCCAGAGAATAGATAGGATAAGGGGATGCCAATCAGGAAATTGATGCTGGCTGTTAACTAGAAACTCAAATGAGACTGTCACAAAACTGACACATGGCTCTTGTGTGCTTTCTCCTTGAGAGCTATCTTGGGCTTCCTCACAATATGGGGCCTGATTCTAAGAGCCAGCATTCCAAGAGGCAGGCAGTGGAAGCTGCCAGTTTCGTAATGTCTAGGCCTAGAAAATAGCATGTCATTCCTTCTGCTTTATTCAGTTGGTGGTGGCAATCACAATGGTCTGCTCAGGATCAAAGGGAGGAACCGTGGGAGGAAAGTCAAGGTCACAAAAAAAAAACTTCCTTCTGGTGGGATTGCATATATCATAACAGCCAGCTTTGGAAAAGGAGGTCAGCCACACAGCCCCATGGACTTCTGCAGAAGCTAAAAGAAACATGTGTGTTGTTTCTTTACAGATTAAGAAAAGTCTCTGTGGAATAGATTATTAAATTAAATACAACCATTAGTGTGTGGCTCTAGGGATGTCGTGGTAATAGTCTACGCCTTGGGTAATTTTTTTTTCCTTCTAAGTGTTCTTCTTGGAGCTTGTGTTGCTAGGCTGACCCATTTATTTGTGCTAATATAACATTGCATAAAAACGTCTCAAGAGGCTGAGGTGGGAAGATCACTTGAGGCCAGGAGTTCGAGGCCAGCTTGGGAAAATAGTGAGACCCTGCCTCAAAAATAAAAATAAATGGCCAGGCTCGGTGACTCAGCCTGTAATCTCAGCACTTTGGGAGGCCAACGTGAGTGGATTGCCTGAGCCCGCAGATTCGAGACCCACCTGGACAACTTGGCGAGCCCTCATCTTTACAATAAATCAAAAATTAGCCAGGCGTGGTAGTGCACGCCTATAGTTCCAGCTACTTGGAAGGCTGAGGTGGAAGGATCGCCAGAGCCCAGCAGGTCGAGGCTGCAGTGGCCAGGAGCAGCCACTACACTCCAGTCTGAGTGACAGAGTGAGACTCCAACTCTAAATAAATAAATAAAAATAAATAAAAGAATACATCATATTGAAAAACCCTCATATAAAAAATACAGCAAAGTCAGTGGCACGGGATACAAATCTCAGGTGGCTCCTAGCAAGGCAGCCCCGGGAAAGGCTGTAGGCACTGAGGTTTATTACCTTGGAAAGACTGACACATTCTCCACAAGAAGCTTTGCACAGGACAGTGGTTTGGGCAATCAGTCAGCCTGGCCAATGGCTACCATACTGCGGAAGAGACTTCTTTGCTTGCTGTCAGCTGCCCCTGGAGTAGACAGTTACCCCTGTCCGGGATATGTCACCACAGACGCCCCCACAGTGGGCTTAGTTGTTCAGCCCAGTGCATTTACCTTAATGGCCCTGTCAGGCTGTAGCTAGCACTGAGCACTGTGAATGCACCACAAGTCTGCCTCGAAGTCCTCCTCACTCAGTGGAAGGGGGCACTTTATTCCCAAATGCAGTGGACCCTGGAGGAACCAGAAAAGTGTGCCGGACCGTGGAGGTGGCAGTGAGCAGAGTTCCTCCCCTAGAACGATCACTCCTCAGAGAGGACGAGTAAGCAGGGGCAGATCCACGTGCAATGCCCCTGGTGACAGAGGCTGTATGGAAAAGTCAGGAGGTAGAGGGATGCTGAGCGGTGTGCTGTGTCAGCAGAGCCATCCACAGTCGCCAGGGCCTAAGGCAGGAGCAGGTTTGGAGGACTCAAGGGCCAGCGTGGGACTGGAGTGGAAGGGAGAGGAAAACAAGGCCCTGGGGGGGGGGAAGGGACAGCTCCCAGCCTCATTAGGGACTGCAAGGATGAGGGGTTTTGACTCCTCCGATGGGAGCCACGCAAGGGTTCTGAGCAGAGGAGCGGCATGATATGATTTGCATTTTTAACAACTCCTCTGGCTGCAGGTTGAAGACCGATAGGTGGGGTGGGGTGAGGAGGAGAGAAGGGCAAGGGTAGACACCTAGGGGGCAGTTGGGGAGCTCTGGGATCAATACGAGAGAGAGGAGGTGGCTGGGTCAGGGTTGTGGCATGGAGCAGGTGAGATGTGGACAGGATGTGGAAATCTTGTGAAGACAGAGTCCTCAGGATTTGCTGCAGGAGCAGGTGAGGGGTGAGATGCAGAGTAAAGGGTCTGGGATCACAGCTCTCAGGAGGAGGAAGCTGGCAGTCACCAAGATGAGAAGACTGCAGGAGGGACAGGATTTGCTTTCAGACAAGTTAGACACTGGATGCCTGTGGACCTCCAAGTAGAACTGAGTCCAGGGCTTGGGACCAAGTCCTGGAGACATTTAAATCTGGGAGTCATCAGCATGTGAATGGCCTTTAAGGTTTGAAACCAAATGAGATCACTAAGAGAACAAGGAGGCCAAAGAAGAGGCCCAGAGACAGAGCCCTGGATACCCCATTCTTAGAGGTCATAATATGGGGGTTAGCCAGCAAGGGAGACTTGTTTTTTTTGTTTTTGTTTTTAGTTGGAATCTCACTCTGTCGCCCAGACTAGAGTGCAGTGGCCGCTCCTGGCCACCGCAGCCTCGACCTGCTGGGCTCTG
>NW_007259735.1:731633-754710 GCF_000164805.1 Carlito syrichta
CTCACCTCAGCCTCCCAAAGGCGCAGGATTACAGGCTGAGCCACCGAGCCCGGCTAGCAAGGGAGACTTGTAAGAAGCCATCCCAGGGCTAGAAGAAAAAGCAGGAGGGAGAATGACTTCCTCAAAGCCCAGGAAGGAGCCCACGGCCATGATGCCAGAGATCAGCCTGCCTCCTGCCCTCCTGCCTCCCCATTTTGACTTGGCAGCTGTTTATTGAGCATGGGGAAGACACAGATGCAGATCAAAAGGGACAGGGACCAGGAATTGATGGCTCTTCAGTGTGTGATAAAAGTGACAAGCCTTGTCTGGGAGGTGGGGATGCAGAGGGGAAGTGCCTAGAATATGGACCGGCGGGCTGGGAAAGGGCTCTTGAAGTGGGAGGCATCTAAGCTGTACTTCAGACCAGGGTAAGGTTTTCTGCCTGGCTCCATAGCCACAAGCCGTTTGAGCTGGACTCTCAATTTCCACAGGAGAATGTGGAATGGGGGGGTGCAATTCCTGGCAGAGTTTCTAGAAGAGTCACAAAAGTAGGGGTATATAAGTAGGCCTCAGGGAACAGCAAGTGGCCCATTTGGGTTGGGGGCTCTGGCCTGTAGGACTACTCGGGACAAGATTGGAAGGTTGGCAGGGAGGGAGTACAAGCGAAGCAGTGGAAATCCTTGGCCTCAAGAAACTCCCAGCCTAGTTAGTAAGACCATGCCCCACCTTGCAGGGAGGGAGTGGAGGGTGCCCAAGCCAGCAGCCCACGAAAATGCTGTGGCAGGAAGAGGTTAGCGGGAGGAATCAGGGAAGGCTGCCACCAAGGGGTGGACCTTGCAGAATGTGTAGGCTTTGAGCAGGCCCACATGCACAGAGCAGCTTTCTTGGCCATGGAGAGATCACACATGAAAGGGATGGAAGCAGGAGTGTGCATTCCTTATTGCATGGTTACTAGGGAGCCATTGTAGGTGCCTGAGCTGGGAAGAGACCCATGTTAGATCTGGTTTTAGGTTAGGTAGCAATGTATAGGGTGAATCTGGGTAAAGGAGAAGGGGTTCTGGAGGTAAGAGGACCCTTTTGGAGGCAGCTGCTTACCCCAATCAGGGAACTCATGTGGCAATTTTCCTGTAGGTCAGACCTAGAGTTTGCAAGCTTCAATCTCACCCCCACCCCCTAGTGCCCTGCAGAGTGAAGGAAAGGACCAGGAACACAGCTGCATCACTAGGCCTCACTGACCCAAGAAAACGTGGAGGGGCTGCCTAGGACCAGTGAGGGGGGGGAAGGAGGGCCACATGCACCCCGCATCCTGCCAGCTCCTATCCATTCGCTGCCCCATTTAACCTCCCAGCAGCCTTTCAAGGTGGGTCTTACAGTCACCATTTTGCAGATGAGGGAGTCAGAGACTGACTCACCCCAGCACACCTGGTGTGTAACAGAACCAAGATTTGAACACACGTCTTCCTGACACCAAAGCCAGCCTCTTAGCCTCTGTGTCAGGTTGTCCTGCAAATTCTTATTCAGTAGCCAGAGGTCAGAACAGTAGGATAGGAGCACCTCCCGCCCTCCTAAAGGACAGGACCAAGAGGTTCTCCACTCCTCTCGGCCCTTCCCCCTCCCTGGCCAGGCCACTGTCTCAAGGTGAGCTAAGGAGTCCCAGAAATAAGAGCAACGAGCTGATTTATCTACCACTTAGTCTGTGCCAAGCATGTGGAAGTGTATTGATCAGATGTATTTATCCTGGCTCAGGAGCTTGCAGTGGCTCCCCAGTGCCCTGGCCCAGTGGTCTTAACCTCGTTTTATAGATGAGAACTTTGATGCTTAGAGCAGGTATGTTGCTAGCCTATAGGGGGATTTCAACCCAGGGCCTGATTCTTGGGCCTGTGTTCTTTCTGACACACATCACTGCCTCCTGCCCTGGTGGGGTGGGGAGTGTCCTTTCTGGAACCCATGAGGTCATAGCTGGAACTAGGAGAGTGGACCAGCACGGAATCCTCCCCAGCCGCAGCCCCAGGGGAACGTCCAAGCTGGCTGCCCGACTTCTGTGCCCCATCGGCTCTCTGCATATAAATCATAGGCCTATTGCTGAACTGGGAGTGTGTCTTTTCCCCCCGGGGAGCTGCCCCGGGACGGCCGCAGGTGCAGATAGTGTTGAATTTGGTGTAGGGCCCTCTCTCTTGCCTAGCCTGGCCGCTGGGTGACCTCTGGCCTGGAATGAAAGGCGTTCCAAGAAGTGCCGGTGAGGAGGGAGGGAGACCAACCCAGAGACATATTCAGGAGCCTGCGAGCAGGGGCAGGACCTTGCCAACAAATCTCTTAGCAAGCTGCCTTCTCAGCTGGATCCCCAGGGACGTCACGGGGCAGAGCTGGTCACGAGGAGTCCTGGCCGCCTTCCCGGCTTGGCCGGGGTAAAAACACCAGGCAGCCCAGGGCAGGATTCAGAAATCAGATACTGCAGGCCACCTCTCCCCGGCCTTGAAGGACACTCAGCCTGGGCCTCTCAAGCTGTAACTGATCAGAGGGTGGGGTGAGTTAGCAATCAGATCCGAAATTGTTTTCACGGAGAAGCGAGAGGTCCCGTGCCGCTGTGGAAACATGTTACACTTGGCCTGGGACTGGGTCAGTCCTCCCTTGATCTGATCTTGAGCGTGACTCATTGCCTCTCTTGTGTCCTCATCTGTGAAATGAAGGGGTGGAGCAGCAGGAACCCCCAGGTGCTTCCAGATCCTTAAAACATCAGGCCGGCCAGGCTCAGTGGCTCATGTCTATAATCCCAGCACTTTGGGAGGCCGAGGTGAGAGGATTGCCTGAGCTCGGGGTTTTGAGACCAGCCTGGGCAACTTGGCAAAACCTCGTCTCTACAATAAATCAAAAACTAGGCGGGTGTTGTAGCACGCTCCTGTAGTTCTGGCTACTTGGAAGACTGAGGCGGAAGGATTGCCAGATCCCAGCAGGTCGACACTAGGGTGGCCATGAGCGTGCTACTGCACTCCAGCCTGGGTGATGGAGTGAGAGTCCAACTCAAAAAAAAAAAAATCAGGCCGAGGCCCTGTGGTGTATTAGAAAGGGGCTCTAGCTGCAGGGTCAGAGGCATGGACACCGGCCAGCACCCTGTGTCCTGAGCTTGTCTCAACCCCGCTCAGTCTCACTGTGGCTCCCAGTGTCTCTCCATCCAGACCCTGAGAGGGCAGAGATGTGCCCAGGAACTCTGTTCAGCCCTGTCACCGACAGGGGAAGCAGCTAGGATAAACTGGCAGGCAAAGGATCAGCTCTGTTTGGCTTTGGGATGTGTTTTCCTACCAGCCCTTAAGTGTGGGAGGGGCTGACGTTCTGGAAATTTACTTCCACCCAAAGGCAGAAGCCATGCCAGGACGTGTGGCTGGGTGCCCCAGCCCCCTCCTCCCTTCTCTGCCTCCCTCTGGAGACTTCAACCTCCAGCCTGGCCTTCCTCCCAACTCCCCCCTCCTTCCTCTCTTCCTCCAGACCTAGAGAGGAGGCTAAGTGTTTTGAGTTTCAGAGGATTCTCTGCTTGCAAAGTCAACACGTGTGAGCAGTTAGGAAGCACCCATCAGGGAGATTAGGCGCTACCTCTGAATTCAGCCAAGCCCAGCCTCAGACTCCAGTGGGGCTTGGCAAGTCTAGTTTCCACTGGAGAAGGGCATAGCACGCACTGAAGGAGGTACTGAAGGAGCATAATCCTCCTAGAGATACGCTAAAGGAAACTGTGCTGCCGGCAATGACTCCGTAGTTGTGATGAGTTGATGGGAGGTAGTCACCGCTTCCCAGAAGCCCTCCAGATGGCACTAGGCACATCCCTTTCTCCCTCCCCTCCTCCTTTGCAGTCCTCTGTGCTCCAGACTCTGGTTGTGCCAGATGAGGTCTTCCTCATGACTATCCTGCCTAGTTCGTGGTGTGTTTCCAATCATTTTGCAGTGATCTCAGCCTTTGCTTCCAGGACAAGGCTCACAGCCAGTGCTGTGAGCCAGGCCTTATAGCTCACTTGGGTACTCACTGTCCTAGAATGAGGGTGGCCACAAAACTTGTGGTTTGTGAATTTTTTCAGTTTCGTTGCCCAAACTTTCTTTTCTTTTCTTTTCATTTAACGGATATAAGTTTCTTGTTGTCATAACTCAAAACTGAAGAAACCAAAAAGCCCTTGAAATCTGCACTCGAAAGTAACCACTGATCACATCCATCCAGGCTGCACTGTGTTCACTCATTGTGGTTTACAGTAAAGAAAGTTTACTAGCTGGGCTCGGTGGCTCAGTCTGTAATCCCAGCACTTTGGGAGGCCGAGGCAAGCAGAATGCCTGAGCCCACGGGTTCGAGACCTGCCCAGGCAACTTGGAGAGACCTCATCTCTACAATAAAGCAAAAACGAGCTGGGCATGGTAGCACACGCTGTAGTTCTGGCTGTTTGAAAGACTGAGGCAGAAGGATCGCCGAAGCCTAGCAGGTTGAGGCTGTGGTGACCGGGAGCGTGCCACAGCACTCCAGTCTGGGTGACAGAGTGAGACTCCAACTCAGAAAAAAAAAAAAGTTTACTAGACTTTTTTTTGCAGCCTGCTTTTTTTTTTTGTATCTTAACAGACCCCAGGGATATCCCCCAAGTAGATAAATAATGTCTCCCTCGCCCACGTGAATGACTGCATGGTGTCCTATTTTATGTTTGAGCCACAGTTCATAGAACGAATCCGCTATTGCTGGACTTAGGTTTGTCCCAACTCTCCCCCACTATACATGGCACTGCAATAAATTTATATTCCCAGATAAGTATTTATGAACATCTCTAGGTTTTCTCTTAGAACAAAATGAGGAGTCAGGGACTGGCACATTCAGGTCTTTGTATGCCAAGGGAGAGACAAAGGTGGCGCCTGACTGGCATTGTTGGCTGATTCGCTGACCTGTGGGGGGGGGACCAAGGCCTGGGAAGCAACCCAGCCCAGGAACTCAGGAACCCCACCTACTCTCTGCCACCCTAAGGAGGAAGCAGCCCATGGGGAGGACACTAGGCCCCAGGCATGCCTTCGCTGGTGGCACTGGAAGCCCTCTGGGTCATGCCTGGACCAGCTTTTGCCACGGAACCTGCCCCAGCATTGAAGGGGCATTGGGGAAATGCAGCCTGTCTAGTTGGGGAGAGGACAAGATGACCCTGGTCACTTCCCATTCTCTGTGCCTGCAGGAGGCCTCAGCGGGGCGACAGTCATCGATTCCCTCGACACCCTCTACCTTATGGAGCTGAAGGAGGAGTTCCAGGAGGCCAAGGCCTGGGTGGAAGAGAGCTTCCACCTGAACGTGGTGAGTCAGAGCCCCTCAGGTTTCAGGGCCAGAAGGGGCCCCACAGGTCAGCTGCCAGCTCCCCCCGTCCTTGGAGACCCCCTCCAAGGCCGCACAGCAGAGCAGTCCCAGAACTAGGGCTGTAGTGCCCTCTGTGCTGAGGCCCCTCCCTTAAGGCAGACCCGAGGTAGGAACAGCCCCCCAGCCTAGCATCCCCTCTTGGAGGAAAGACAGCCAAGAGCATCCATGCCTTCCCGCCCCATGAGATCAGTCATTGTGTGTCTTGGTCACACTGCTCACACCCAGGACGCTCTCCAAGGCTGAATGTGTCACACAGAGCAGCAACAGCAAGGGGAGTTGGCTTGTGAGGGGAGATGCGACTTTGCTCTGAGCTGCTCCAACCTCGAGCCCACCCCATGCTGCCCTCTTGAGATGTGGAGGAGGATGTGAGGGATGCTCACATCAGTTAGGTCTGGGACCTCCAGCCTCGCAAGCATGCCTGGCCAGGGATAAGGCCTTGCAGAGGGGATGAGAATGTGCCCAGATGGCACAAAAACGTTGTACACCAGACCCCACCCCCACTGATCTCAGCCCAGACTAAAGCAGCGTGTCAGTCCTGAAGGTTGGCTCCCCAGGGGGAGGCTGTGTCCATGGATGGGGAGTGAGGTCTGGAGACTAGGAGGATGGTGTGTTGGGGGGAAGCACATCCACAGTGCTAGGGGGCGCCACAGGTTCTGGTGGGTCTAGGGATGGCTCCTGACAACGGCAGGGCCTCTGCCTCCGAGGAACAGAGACATGGTTTGCCCACACAGAGCGGAGCAGACAGACAGCCTGGGGAGTCAGGGAGGTAGCGCCATTAGGGAGCACCCCGGGACGTCAAGGACCCTCTGAGCCCTGGGAAAATCATTTGACCTCCCTGAGCCTCAGTTTCCTCAACCCTACAATGGGAATGGCAACAGTAGCAGTAGTAATAGTGCCAGCCTCACAGCTTCCTGTGAGGACCAAATGCAACGGAGGACTCAGACAGCAGTTATGACATCATACAGTCCCATGCAGGTGTACAGTGGCACCATCTTCATGGTAATTAACAGGGTTATTTTGAAGCTTGTTTCGACTTCTGGTGGTTTGTGTGAGGCCAAGGAGGTTTCAAATCCTCCCATTACTTCCTCTGTTGAGTAGGAGAAAAGCAGAGGTAGGAGAAGGAAGGAAGGAGTGTTTTCATAGGCCCGCCTGGTCCCCCCGACCCTGGTGCAGACGGCAGCTCCTCTGAGTAGAGAGGATGGGTATCAGGGAGCCACTGAGGCGCCCAGGGAACTTGAGGACATACAGGCAGGCAGGGGCAGGTCAGGGAGTGTTCCTGGAAGAAAGCGAGATGGGGTTACTCTGCCTCATTAAATCTTGGCTTTCTTGTCTGAAAAATGGGAATAGCAATACCCGACATCTGCCACCTGACCTCACCTAGGCCAGGAGGCTGAAAGGGTGAGTGCTCTGTCCAAGGAGAAGTTCCCCAGATTAACGGTGGACACTGTTGTCAGTAATCAGGATTATAGTGTGGAAAACCCATGGGGGAGCCCTTGGGGCAAGGGAGGGAACAGCAGGCATTACCTGCTCCAGGCAGGCCCTCCCTACACACCCTGCTGTCATGCAGCCTGTGTGGGAGGAGCTGCTGACCCGTTCTGCAGACCCAGATGAAGACTCGGCAGGGAAAGGCTAAATATCCTCCCTGGAGGGCCAGAGCCAAGTAAGTGGCTCAAGTGGGATTTGGACCCAGATCTAGTCCTGGCATGCCGCCTCAACACCCTGATGTGCAGTCCCAACTTAAGAAGAATCACAATGATGAAGTCACGTGGGCGTGCCCTGCAGGCATCCCTGTCCTGGCTGCCCCACAGTCTCAGAAAATTCCCCTCTCCCGGCCCCCCCAGCGAAGGGTCTCACCGCCTTCCTGCTAAGCTGTGGGGCTCCAGGGAAGGGGATGTGGTGGGACCCACCGAGGGTTTGCCTCCCCTCAGGCAGAGCTCAAGGCGGGCTCTGAGCCCCTTGGAGTGCAGCCAGGCATAACTTTGCTGCGATGGCCCCAGGCACAGGCTGGGGAAGGAGCCAAGTCCAGCTTTTATTTGGAAGGCTGTGAAGTGCAGGAACCACCCCAGGCAGGTGCTCTTTCCTCTTGACTTTGGCTATGAAAACCACCACTGTATCACTGTATCACCACTGCATTGCCTGGCCCAGGGGGCATGCCTGAAGCCAGGCACAGGTATGGGGTGTTGGTGGTGGCTGGGGCGGCCTGTCTCAAGGGCTTGTCTGTACTCACAAGTGTCCCTACTGTCCTCCCTCCTTCTTTGTGTCTTGCAGAGTGGAGAAGCATCCTTGTTCGAGGTGAACATTCGCTACATCGGAGGGCTCCTCTCAGCCTTCTACCTGACGGGAGAAGAAGTGAGTTGACCCTTCTACCCTGGATGATCCAGGCTAGAAAGGGCTGTGGAGAACTCGACAGCCCTGTCTCTCATTCCACCCATAGCAAAGGGGCTTTAGGGGCCAGGGAACTGGCCCAGGGCCACCCATGTCCCCCCATGAGGACCTGTTATCCAGGTGTCCCCAAAGACCTTTCTTCCTTTTCTCTCTGATGCCTCAATTCTGCTGCCCAGGTGAGCCCACCTGTCCCCACAGGTAGTCATCCATTCCCTGAGGGCCTGTACCTCATCCACTCAGATCCCACACAGTGTCCAGCAAACATGTGGGCTGTTTTTCATAGTGTTGGTTCTTAGGATTGATAAAGCCATCCCCAGCATCCTCCCCACCCCCGGACCCTGGCATTTTCCTTCACAGCCTCCCCTGCCCTCCCCTTGTGGGCCAGCCATCAGCCAGGTGCCCACTGCAGTTCTCAGCACATGACTGCGGGTCATGTGCTATGAATGCAAGGCCGTGCCCCCCAGTGAGCTTCCAGAGGGCTGTGGATCACACACATCAAAAGGCAGAGCTGGGCGCAGTCAGGGAACCTGGACCTCTCTTCCGTGCCACACTCACTGTCCACTGCCTTTTCCAGTCCCTTCTCCCACGCTGGGCCTCACTTCCTTGCCCAGCATAGTCCTAAGACCTTTTCTCTCAAAGAGCTCTTGTGACTTGGGATGGAGGGAGAGAATGTGACCCCGGCCCGTGTTCTCTTCTCTGCGGAGGAATTTTGAAACCACAGAGCCCTGTAGAAATTGGAGGCTTCTTCCTCCCTCCTCAGGAGCTCCTGCCCGGATACCTGGTAGTGAGACTGGCCGAGTCCCCAAAACATCAGTTGTTGGTCAGCTCTGTTCCCCGTCACTCAGAGGGGCTGCTGTGGGCTGCACGCTCCCACTCTGTCCTCCCAGAGACGAGCAACCGTGCCTGTCCCCATGCACCAGAAGCCGTGGAGGCGAGGCAGGAAGCTGCAGAATAATCCGCTTGCCCTGCACTGCTGCTGATGAGAAAGCCATTCCGCTTCCCTTCACCTGTTAAGGCCACGGGCTGCAGGCGGGTTTAGAGGCCACGGCATGCTTTATCTCACCCGTCGCTTCGGGCCTGTCTCCATCAAGCGTAATCTCCTCAGCAGAGATTACCGCTTGTACCAATTTGTCCCCAAATAATTGTAGATGGGAGCCGTCGGCTGTGAGCCACCCGGAGCCTGAATTTCATTTGAAAACCCCAGGACAGGAAAATGACAGAAGGAGCAGGAAAAAATGTTCTTCACAGCACATGCCCAGACGCACAGCCTGGCTGTGGTCGGTGCAGGTGGAATGTGGGGAGGAGGAAGAGGACACAGCTCAGGCTCACAGGGGCTGGTGTGAGGGTTAGCAGTTCAGGAAGAAGTTGGGGGGCTCCTCAGGCCTGTTTCTCCTTCCCCTCCTCCCTCCCTTCCATCCATCCATCCTTTTTTATTCCCTCTCTTCCATCTTTTCTTCCTTTCCTCCCTTCTTTCCTTTCATTTATCCTTCTTTCCATCTTTCCTTTCGTCCATCTTCCCTTCTCTTTCCCTTCCCCTCCCCTCCGCTTCTGTCCTTTTCCCCTTCCCTCCCTTCCTTCGTTCCTTCCTTGCTTCCCTCCTTCCCTCTCTGAGGGCATCTGTGGTTCTGAGAGCTTGCTTTGAGTTGTCTGCTACCTAGAAGGGACCAGCAACCTGACTTTCCAGAATGTAGACCAGACAGTGGGGTGTGATTTCCACAAAAGCCCTGTTCAGCAGCCGGAGCACAAGCCACCATTCTGTTGTACAGATGAGGAACCCAAGGCACAGAGATGCTGTATGCCTCACCCACGGCCACACGGCTGCTTGTGGAGGATCTGAACCTGGCACCAACTCCCAGCCCCACTCCCCGGAATGTAATTTCTGCTAGTTTCTCTCACCCTTTTCTGGAACTGTGGCCACATCCCTGTGTTGGAGAGGTGGCTTGAGCCACATAATAGCTCCACAACCTTGGATAAGTTGCTTCTCTGAGCCTCAGTTTTCTCATTCTCAGAGTAGGTCAGCACCTTCCCCACAAGGCTGTTGCAGGGCCTGAAACTTGTGCACATGAGACACCTGGCACTCCTATCTGGTCACTCAGCATCCTTTCAGGAATGGCTGAGACCTGTGGTGCCCACTGGCAGCAGGACCTTCTTTTTTTTTTTTTTTTTAAGAGAGAAAGAGTCTTGCTGTTCTGTCCAGGCTAGTCTCAAACTCCTGGACTCAAGCATTCCTTCCACCTCAACCTCCCAAAGTGCTGGGATTACAGGCATTAGCCACTATATCCAGCTAAAAGGTGGCAAGGTATACAATTATTTATTTTATTTTTTTTTTAGTTGGAGACTCACTCTGTTGCCCAGGCTGGAGTGCAGTGGCACACTCACGGCCACCGCAGCCTCAACCTGCTGGATTTAGGTGATCCTTGCAACTCAGCCTTCCAAGTAACTGGAACCACAGGCACATACCACCACACCCAGCTAGTTTTTTGATTTATTATAGAGATGAGGTCTCACCAAGTTGCCTGGGCTAGTCTCAAACCCCAGGACTCAGGCAATTCTCTCACCTCAACCTCCCCAAGTGCTGGAATTACAAACGTGAGCCACCATGCCCAGCAGTAGGGCCTTCTTAAGGGCCTCCAAAGGTGGGGACATCACTGGCAGAGAGGAACATTTAAGAAGAGTTAGCTCAGCATCCTCAGGGCCAAGGCCAGCCAAGCAGTTGCCTAAAGCCTCAGTGTCTGGGTCCTGGTTCCAGTGGATTCATTTGTTCACCGTGGGCAACCTCCCCAGTGTCAGATGAAGATATCCGGGGCCCCAAGTGAAACCGAGGCCTTAAGAGGCCCTTGTTGCTAAACCTGACTGTGCATTAGAATCCCCCAGAGAACCGACCTGTCATTCTAGGGTGACAAGTGGAGCTGGAATCTGGATTCTAGACCAGTTCCCCAGTGGCTCTGATGGGACTGGTCCCTGTGCCCACTCCTGGGCCCCTCTGTCTGGCACTGGGCATTCTTGTCTTCTTTGGCCTTCACTGCCGGCCCCTGTGCAGGCTCTCCTCCCTCAGCAAGAGGACCTCCCCTACCTCAGAAGCCACAGATCCAAGTCCTAGTTTAAGGTGTCCAGAGATTCCCCACCACTGCATTCTCTGGATAGCTGCCTCTGCGGTATTTAATCATCGGGTGGGGCAGGACTCTAGAAGGCTTTGTTCTACAGCAACCACAGGTCAGCAAACTGGGTCACCCTTGAGCTCCGGAAGTGAAAAAGACGCACGTTTCCTACTCAGAGAGGCTGCTTGAGGGCTTGTATCTCATATCTTAAAAATAAATAACATGTATTGTGGGTTTGTTTTTTGTCTAAAAAATCACACAGAAAATAGAAATAAACTAAAAGCAAATAAAAATCCTCCATACGTTTACCCCTCCGAGAAGGCTTCATTAATATCTTGGTGTAATTTCTTTCCCTTCCTCACACAGCTGTATCATTTTTACAGATGCTGAATTACTCTGTTTTGAAATGTTTTTCTCTTACTGGGCTAGGAGCCCTGCCTTTGCTATTAAGTAGTCTCTGCACCACCATTTAGTGGCCATGTGCCATGCCTTTGATTGGCGAGCCACCACTTAGCCACCTCCCCATTTGATACTGGAACGATGCTGGAATACCATAAAGTCACATCTTTACAACGTCTTTCTTTCTTTCCTTAGAATACATTCCTAGGAGGGGTGCTGCCAAGTCAGAAGGTCCTTCCGTGTTCACCAGGCATCTCAGAAGAGCAGTTTGAGGGGCCTGGGGCCTCTTTGAGGCTCTTGCTGTCCTGTGGGTGGTTTAGGACAAGACATTCACCCTCTCACTGCCCATCTGTGAAATGAGAACAGTGGGTAGGATCAAAATCCCAAATGGAGAAAGGCCCTTCCTCAGCTTTTACACACAGGAAGGGGAAACTTGTCCAGGAGGTGTTTTCCAGTCCTTGGGAGTGGTCTTGGCTCCCAGTCCAGTGCTCTTTCTCCTCTGTCTGAATGGCACCACCAAAGTCCCATGCCCCTGGCTTATAGCACTGGGCCCGTGGTGTGGGCAGGCACTGACCTGACTGGCCCCATCTCCTCCAAGTCTTCCTCTGGGCGTGGAGGTGGCTGCCTCCCTCACCATCATGACTTCTTTCCTTCATCTCCCACTCACAGGTACAGTCACTGGGACTTCATCATAGCCCTAACCCTGTGCTGAAGGCTTCACGATGATCTCATTTACAATATGGTCCTCATTTTATGGACAGAGAAACAGAGGCTGTGAGGGACGGGCCTCACCGGAGGCCATGGGGCATGTGATTAGAGGGGTGGTGCCCAGCCAGGCTTGCTGGCCAAGGCCACAAGGCGCCACCCCCCACTCTGGGCCTGCAGCCTTGAGCGTCATCCTGCCAGCAGCAATTCTCAGAGTGACCTCCCCCACCCAGCCCGAATTCACAGTGCCCTTTGACCTTGCCTTTGCAGGTGTTCCGAATAAAGGCCATCAAGCTAGGAGAGAAGCTCCTGCCGGCCTTCAACACCCCCACGGGAATCCCAAAGGGTGTCGTGAGCTTCAAAAGGTAGGCGGTGGCTGCCCCACGTGGGCCTCGCTGCATCTGGTCCACCACCTGTTTGTGTATCTCGCCTGAGTGGGCGCCTGGGGCGGAGGCTCTAGGGCAGTTGGTGTCAACCCCATTCTTCTACAGTGTGGAAACTGAGGCACAGAGAGAGGAGACACCTACCTTGGGAATCACAGCAGGTCTGTGTCTTGGTGAAAACCACCCTTAGCTCAAGGACACTCCTGGGCAGGAGTCTGTCACCAAATCTGGTTCTCAGGATTTTGTCCCCTCAGACCTGATCTTCCAGGGCCAGGAGATTGGCTGTCCTCTGTGAGCATTCCACAGCACTGACTTGACTCGGAGCCCTCCAGGATGGCCCAACAACCCCCAACTGGGACTCAGGAGCCAGCAGACACATAGTCCCTACCCCCCGTGAGGAGGCCCCCAAAGCTTCTGGGTGGTCTCAGGACCCCAGCCCTCCTAGACAAGAACCTTGCTCTCAAGGAGCTCTCACCCACCCCTGAGGGACTTAGCAGAAGTCATGTGGCCACATCCCCAGGCACCCAGCAGCTCTCTGGAGCTACCCTCGAGGCCTTCCAGCAGCCCCAAGCCTGGGAAGCATACTGGGTGTTCCCTTCACAATGGACTTCCCACCCAACTTCTGCAGTGATTTCTCTCCTCAGGCTTGACTCAGCTGCAGCTGCAGCCGTGCCTGGGAGGGGAGGCAGGGCCCTGGGCTCTGGTTAGAGGACCTACAGCTCTATGACCATCCTAGGGAGGTCACACCCTTATGTTGGTCTCCATGGCTTCACCACCCTTCTCCGGTCTTGCACAGAGAGGACTTGGCATGTTCAGTATCCTCACTGACCGTCCTCCTCTGAGGTTGGGAAGTGTTCTTGGGGCGTTGATCTCACTGGAATCTCTCCCTAGGCCAGGGAGGGGCCCTCAGGGGCAGATGGAATCCCAATTGACTCCACAGAGCCGGACATTTGGATCTCTGCTCAAATTCCTTCTCCACAAACACTGATCCTGGAGAGACACAGCCAGCTGTCGTGAAGCCCAGACACAAACACAGCCCTCTGGCTCCCTCTCCCTGGGTCTGGAATAGGAACTCGTCAGGGTATCTCTTCCACTTCTGTGCCCAGACCAGACTGTCAGCTTTAGAGCATGGAGCACGGATTTGCTCTGACACAGACCCTGATATTTCCAATGAAGGCAACGTATGTACTTTAGGCCGAGTGCATGCTGTCGGTGTGCATGTATGTACAGGCATATTCCTGGCAACATCGCCCTCTTGTTCTCTGGGTAAGAGACTGCTGCTAAAAATGCTTCCTGTTCCACCACAGAGAGCGGCAGGGCCGAATGCGGCCCATGTAGCACTGAGATAGCTCCTCAGAGAGGGCCTGCAGGTGGTACTGGGCCACCGTCACTGCCCCCCACCCTTGCAGGGCTTGCAGTGGGCACCCCGACAGGAAGAGTGAGAACTTGGGCCCCATGGGAGGGTAGGTAACCAGGCCTGGCTCCAGCATGGCCACTGACCCCAAACTGGTGTGAGCTGCTCCTCCTCCCTGGTGTCTGTCCCGGAGGCCGAGGCAGAGTCAACCTGACTAGGGACCTGCAGGAATCACTATGCTATCTGGGAAGGTGATAGTGTCCAGTCCAAGAACCTCTGTGGCTGAACCCATCTTTCTACTCGCCCTCTCCCATGCACAGCCTCACACACACTCTCTCCTGCCATCCTCACTAGTTGTGAAGACCCAGAAATATGTGCTTACCATTGTCACCAACGCTCTTGTGTCTGTACACAGGCACACACATTAACACACAATATACACACACATGTTCCTGCCACCCACAAGTATACATGCCTTCACAGTTGCTAACATCTGTTGCGCATGCGCTGTATGTCAGGCATGATGTGCACATGTAACAAGAATGCTCTTTTCAACCTCACAGCAATCACAGGGACCCCATTTTACCAGTTAAGAAGTGGAGACTCAGAAAGGTGTGGTGACTTACCCCAGGTCACACAGCAGCAAAGCACTTAGAATCAGAATCCAGATCTGTCTGGTTACAAAGTTAATGATGGAACTATGCACGTGAAGTCTGTAGAAGAAGCTACAGCCAGGGTGGGCGGGGTGCTGGAGCAACCAGTCATGCCAGGGAAGAGCTCACAGGATGCAGGCCCACTTGCCTGCTGGGAAAGGCTGGGAGAGGAGGGGAGAGGAAGGCAAAGCTCACAGGACTGATCAGAGATCTCCTGGTCTCTGGGATGCTGCCCAGCAGATGTGTTTGGAGCAGAATTCCTAAGATTTGGATTTGGACTCAAATCTACCATTTACTGTGTGACCTTGGGAAAGTATCCCCCCACCCCATACTATGAAATAAAGATAATGGTACCTACCCCTGAAGCTGGATGAGAAGGTCAAGATTCCAGAACCACCTGGCACCTATTAGGAACTTAATAACAGGAACAACACATAATTTACATGTGCATCATGTACACCTACAATAGCTCTGTGGCACGTGGGTACCGTCATTTAAGGGATGAAGGAACAGGTCTAGGGAATTGAGCCAACCTGCCTGAGGTCACCTCCTGCCTTGAAACTAAGCAGAAGAAAGGCAAGACCTGGCCACCTGCCTCCATTGCCCAGGGCTGGCCCCGCCCGTCTGCCTGTCTCCACTGCAGGAAGCCACTTGGGAGAGTAAGCATGTGGGGCAGGAGAGAGGAAGGAAAGGCCCATGTAGGGGAACATGAGAACAAAAGACAGTGGGGACTGGGGGCTTTTGTTTGTTTGTTTGTTTTGTTTTTTGTTTTGTTTGAGTTGGAGTCTCACTCTGTTGCCCAGACTGGAGTGCGGTGGCCGGGAGCGGCCACCTCAGCTTCAATCTGCTGGGCTCTGGCAATCCTTCCACCTCAGCCTTCCAAGTAGCCAGAATTACAGGCATGTGCTACCACGCCCGGCTGATTTTTTGATTTATTGTAGAGATGAGGTCTCGCCTGCCCAGGGTCTCAAACCCGCGGGCTCAGGCAATCCACTCACCTCAGCCTCCCAAAGGCGCAGGATTACAGGCTGAGCCACCGAGCCCAGCTGCTTTTTTTTTTTAACCTTTAACTTCCCTGAGAAGACAGGAAGAGTAGATTATTCAGGAAACTCTCTGTGGGTGCCTGAGGCTGTCACTGAGATCAGTGGGGCAGGGGGAAGGTGGGGGGGTGGAAAGGAACAGAGAGCAGGGAGAGGCAACTCCCTCTTCCCTCTGGGTGGGTGGAGGCCTAGAAGACCTCAGTTTGAATCCTGCCTCTGATCTTGAGAACCTCGCCTCCCTCTGTGAGCCTCAGTTTCCTTCTTTGCATGTGGTATTAATGATGCTTTACCTTGTGGGCTTTAAATGAAGTCATGATGCAACCAACTTGTCCCAGTGCCTGACAGTGTAGCTGCCCTAGAATGGGAGCTGTTTATTATCCAGAAGTCCAGCTTCTCCTCCGGTACAATCCATCCCTCTTTCACCACCCCCTGCCCTCAGAGAAGTACCCAAGGAAGCGGAGACAGGATGAAGGGGGTGGCTGAAGTCATCTGACCCCAAAGAAGGTCTCAAAACCAGAGTCCTCCCTCAGCTTCCAAAGCCGGGAGACTGGTAAGTTTCTCTGCTTTGCCTGAAATATCCAGCCCCCAGAATGGAGTTTAGAGAGGAGAAGAGCCTCAGGAGGGTCGGGTCCACCCTAGAAAAAACAGTGCTCAGGCCGGGCACAGTGGCTCAAGCCTGTAATCCTAGCACTTTGGGAGGCCGAGACAAATGGCTTGCCTGAGCCCAGGGGTTTGAGACCAGCCTTGACCTCATCTCTACAATAAATCAAAAATGACAAGACCTCATCTCTACAATAAATCAAAAATGAGCCGGGCGTGTAGCGCACGCCTGTAGTTCCAGCTACTTGGAAGACTGAGGCGGAAGGATTGTTGGAGCCCAGCAGGTTGAGGTTGTAGTGGCTGGGAGCATGCCACTGTACTCCAACCTGGGCAACAGTGAAACTCCAACTCAAAAAAAAAATAAAAAATAGGCTGAGTGCAGTGACTCACGCCTATAATCCCAGTACTTTGGGAGGCAAAGGCGAGAGGATTGCCTGACCCTACGGGTTCGAGACCAGCCTGGGCAACTTGGCGAGACCTCATCTCTACAATAAACCAAAAAATTAGCTGAGTGTGGTGGCACGTGCCTGTAGTTCCAGGTACTTGGTAGGCTGAGGAGGAAGGATCACCTGAAGCCAATGGGCTAAGGCTTCGGTGGCCATGAGCGTGCCACTGCACTCCAGTCTGGGTAACAGAGCGAGACTCCAACTAAAAACAAAAGAAAAAGAAAAAGCAGTGCTCCTTAAATGGCAGTGACCTCTATATCACCACACCTATCTTCCTAAGGCCTGTCCCTGTAGATAGAGGAACGGACAGGACCCAGTTCCTGGAAAGTCAGTGCTGTCACCAGCAAGGGAGTAGAGACATTGGCTGCACCTCAGAGCCCCTACACATGGGAAGAGGTCATGCCACCCTGCTCCATCCTTACCCCTGCCCCCTACAACCTACTTGCAGAGATCTTGTCTCCCTGGCTGTCCTAAATGCCCCGCAGGAAAGATAAGTATAATGCATATGAGGAAACCGAGGCACACAGAGGGGAAGCAGCTTGCCCCCCCTTTTGTACCCTTGTTTTCTCTTAGTCCCCACAAAAGCCCAGGAAGAGCAGGCACAGTGGCTCCCACCTGTAATCCCAGCACTTTGGGAGGTCAGGGCGAGAGAATTGCCTGAACCCGGGATTTCGAGACCAGCCTGGGCAACTTGGTAAGACCTCATCACTACAATAAATCAAAAAATTAGTTGGGCGTGATGGCTCATGCCTGTAGTTCCAGCTACTTGGAAGGCTGAGGTGGAAGGATTTCTAGTCGAGGCTGCCGTGTCCGTGAGTATGCCAATGCACTCCAGCCAGGGCAACTGTGAGACTTCAACTCAAAAAAAAAAAAAAAGCCCAAGAAGGAGGAGGCATTAGCCCAGGAGGTGGGAAGTATCATCCTTACCCTCTTATGGATGCAGGAACCAAGGTACACAAGGATTAAGCAGTTTGCCCAAGGTCTCCAGCTAACAGACACTTGAACCTATGCCCTCTGGCTCGGGCCCCAGGGAGATTTTAAGGGAAAGTTCCTGGAAAGGCAGCATCCTTGTTGATTATCATGAGATCATAAGAGAGGCTGGCACACAGTGGTTAGCACAAGCCTGGCATCAGAGCCAGCTTTGGGTCCCAGAGGTGGTCTCGAACAGGGAACATCACTATCCTGTGCCTTGCCTTCCTCATCTGTAAAAGGGGCAGATGTGAGGGCTGACTGCAATCCTCCCTCTGCCTCCTCATTGCAAGCACCGGAACATAGGAGAGGTTATCCAAGAGCCCTCTCTGCAAGATGGTAGGGCCATGCTGGGAACGCTTCATGTGACTTTCTCGGAGGCGTTCATGGTCAGTGCATGGGTGGTGTGAGGAATCCTTTGCTCCAAGAGCCCCTGCTTCTTCCCGTCCTAACCTGAGGCTTCCTCAGGGTCTGGCAGTGCCCAAGTGTGTGATCAAGCCAGATCTGCTTGCCTGTCATGTGTAGGTTCTGTGAAACTCCAGGTCAGGGCCAGGTAGCACTGACAGTGGAGAGAGGGGAAGGGACAAGTGGATGGGGCCCCTGCCTCTTGTCTGCGTCCTTTGGGCCAGGCCACAGCACCATTTACCCTCCACATCAGAGCAACCAGTGGTGTGAGCTATCTGGCGCTTTAGCCGGAGGATGGCAGTGACATGTTCTGTGGGGTCTTTGTGGTCCCGACAGCATTTTAGTGTCGTCTCTGGATGTAGCATGACTCTTGTGTCAGGTCTTGAGCCCCAAAGTCTCACAGGGACTGCTTGGTGATAGAAACAAAGAACATTGCTACCCAGGCCTGGGTCCAGACACCTTTCAGCATGCCACTTCTCCTCACTGGCCTCAGTGTCCTTATCAGGACCTGGGGCCAGGGAAGATGAAGTGAGATTGCACAGCAAAAGCTCCAGGTAGGGCGCATGGCCGCCCCCACCCCCTGCTAGGCAGCCGCTGTCAGTCAGCAGAGGATCCAGCCTGGCCAGCAGGCACTGACAGTGGCGGCTTCTGTCTTTGCAGTGGGAGCTGGGGCTGGGCCACAGCAGGCAGCAGCAGCATCCTGGCGGAGTTTGGATCCCTGCACTTGGAGTTCTTACACCTCACCGAGCTCTCTGGCAACCACGTCTTCACTGAAAAGGCAAGTCTCCTTCCTGCTCCTTCCCAAAACAGCTACCTCTTCTCCCCACAGAAAGCAGAGGGATGAGCGTGCGGTAGCTGTGGGATTTTCAGAGGCAAGTGGGACCTCCATCGTGGACAGCAGGGGGTGGGTGGGGATCCTGGGACACGAGCCACCACTGATAGAGTGGCTACTGTGCCTGACGCAAGGGGCGGGGAAGCTGAGCACACGGAGCCATCAGAGTTCTCCAGAGGGCAGGGAGAGCCAAAACTGCCAGGGAGAAGGTACCTGCTGGTACACACCAGCTCAAGGCAGCCACCCATACGTGGGATCTGGAGAAAATGCAAATGACATCAAGGCAGGAATTGGCCTCCTGGGACAGAAGTCAGGGACATGTACCTCCTCCATGTGAGAGCTGCCTGCCTCTCCTTCCACCAGCCTGGCTAGCTCCCCCTCAGCAGGCTGGCAGCGCAGTGCCACTGCACAGCAGATGTCCCTGCTCTTTCCTTTTGGCCTCGGCCTTCCACAGCCACACGGGTGCAGAGGGGCCCCATCCAGTCCTGACAGCTGCCTGCACCCGCCCTTCTGGGATGCTCTCCAAGAGGGACTGTTCCTCAGTGCCATGGCCCTTGGCAGTTCCTGCAGTCTGAAAGTGTCTCTGTAGGTCTGACCCTCAGCCCAAAGAAGGGATATGCACAGGCCCCTCCCTGAGTACTGCCCAGGGCGATGGGCGTCCTGCCCTCCAGAGCCCTCCAAGGAGAAGAGTGGGAGGCCCCCTGCCCCCAAAGCCTTCTCTTCACCTGGAATGCCAGCCTCTTGGACCACAGTGGAGCTGGGAGATGACAGATTTACACCCCGACCTGGTGATCCACGAACCTCAAAGCATCACCTGGCTCAGCCATGAGGAGACAGATCTCTGGGCTTCTCACAGGCCCAGGCATCTGCATTTTAATACTCATGTGCTTCGACGCCAAGTTTGAAACCACTACTTGCTCAACGTCCTTGAGCCACTCCAGAAGTGCTGCTCAGCCTCGTTTTGATCACGCCTCTGACACAGAGCTCACTGCCCCTTTCAGCAGTCCATCCTGCTGTCAGCCCTTCCTTCAAAATGGCGTTTTCTTTACACTGAGAGGAGTCTTGCCTCCCTAGAACTCCCCACCTTGAAAGCTCATGAAATGAGTTTATTCCCATTTCCTGATATTTCTTATTGTCAGAACCTTTTTCTGGAATAATAGCTACCACTGCCTGAGCACCAGCTGTGTGCTGGGCACATTATAATCGCTCGAGTTCCCCCAACAACCCTCTGGGGTGTGTCTTCCTGGTGTCCCCATTTTACAGAAGAGGACACTAAGGCCCAGAAAGGTTGAATAACTTGCCCTTGGCCGTCCTGCTGGTCAGTGATCAAGCCAGGGTTCAAGCCTAGAACTTTCTGGCTCCTTCCAGACCAGTTCAGCACAGCGGGCTGCAGGCTTTTGCTCTGGAGTTCATCCGTCCGTCGCATCTCTCTCTGCATTTACATACTCCAGCTATTTTCATCCCCCAATCATGCTTCCCACAGAGGCAATTATTGGCAGTCAACAAATTGGCCCAAATTCTAGAAGCGCCTGCACCCTCCAGGGGAGCTCATTTCGGCTGCTTCGCTGCTCACCACCAGGACAGTTGAGAATAACTCAGGTGCAAGCACATTCCTGTCCCCATAATGGACTTCGTTAACATAAATGGATACGAAATCAGATGTGGCAAAACCAAGTGCTGTCCTGTGGAAAGAAGGTCTGACAGCTGAAAGGCTGCTCTCTTAGCTCCTAGCTCTGTAGACAGATAAATCTATTAGCATGCTGCACTGTTGTGAGGCTTTCCTCTCTGGGGACCCTGTGCTGGGTAGGATTTAGGGTAGTGCCAGGGAGCAGCCCCTCTTGAATTCTGCTTCTTACCCTTCATGGCCCTAGCGGTTGCAAATCCAGCCTTCTCCTGCTGCCATGGAGGCAGCCTCTGCTCCATGTTGCTGTGTTATTACCATCTATGTTGAAACCGGGCTGCTCCAGGCAGAGTGGGGAACATGTAGGTTGGTGCAGTCAGACAGCCCCACTCACGTCCTGGCTCTGCCACTTAAGAATATTGGCTGCCGGCAGGTCACTAAGACTCTGAGACTTGATTATCATCTGTTTAACTGAGGTCTAAGGCCTTATAGGCTGCTGTGAGGTTGGAGATAATGTGTACAACAGGTCTGACTAGAAGGAACTGAGGAATGTCGTTTTTATAATTATTATTATTTTTACTAAAATCCTGCAATTCCTATTAGGAAATGAGGAGTCTAAGCCTCTTCCCCTAAAATGATTCCAGGGTATCAAATAGAGTAACATAGTATTAGGGTGAACCATATGAAGTCACCCATATTTGGCCGGACACGGTGGCTCATGGCTATAATCCCAGTACTTTGGGATTACCTGAGCCCAGGAACTTGAGACCAGCAACTTGGTGAGACCTCATCTGTACAATAAATCAAAAAATTAGCCAGGCGTGGTGGCACGCACCTGTAGTTCCAGTTATTTGGAAGGCTGAGGCAAAAGGATCACCTGAGCCCAGCAGTTCGAGACCATGGTGGCCGTGACCATGCCACTGCACTCCAGCCTGGGCAGCAGAGTGAGACTCTGACTCAAAAAAAAGAAAGAAATCAGCTGGGTGTGGTGGCTCACACCTATAACTCTAGCACTTTGGGAGGCCAAGGTGAGAGGATTGCCTGAGCCCAGGGGTTCAAGACCAGCCTAGGCAACTTGGCAAGACCTCATCTCTAAAATAAATTTTTTTTTAAAACTACCCGGGTGTGGTAGCATGTGCCTGTAGTTCCAGCTACTTGGAAGGCTGAGGCTGAAAGATCACCTGAGCCCAGCAGGTCAAGGCTGTGGTAGCCATGAGCGTGCTACTGCACTCCAGCCTGGGCGACAGATAAGACTCTGGCTAGAAAAAAAAAATCACCCATATTTGACCCTTTTTTTTAAAAATTACATTACATGCTTTTTTCTTATGGTGAGAACATTTAACGTTAGCAACACTTAGCTCTAAGCAGTTTTTAAGAATAGGATACATTTTTGTTAACTATAGTCACCATGTTGTTCAGTAGATCTCTTGAGCACATTCCCCCTAACTGAAATTTTGTATCCATTGACCAACACATTCCCACCCTTCGGCTCTCTGCTTCCATGAGTTTGACTTTACATTCTGCATGTGAGTGAGATCCTGCAACATTTGTCTTTCTGAATGGCCTGGGCGTAACACAATGTCCCCTGCGTCCATCTGCATTGTTGCAGATAGCAGATCTCTGTTTTTTTTAAAGGTTGCATTGTACTCCATTGTGTATATGAGCCACTTTTTAAAGTCCAATCCTTTGTTGATGGACACTTATGATGATTCTGTCCCTTGGCGTTTGAATACTGCTACAGTGAACACGAGAGTGCAGACATCTCCTCAACAAGCTGACTCCCTTTCCTTTGGATTGATATACCCAGTAGTGGGATTGCTGGCTTTGACTATTTCTGACCTATTAAAAAGGCAGTTTTACCTAAAGTTCACAAATAAGCTGCTGTCACTTATATGAAACCACCCAAAATGGCCCCTGCAGAAAGGATCCCTGAAGCAGCATGTGGTGAAGGAGGGGTGGAGGTGGACTTGGGCAGGTGGCAGGCAGGAAGGTGGGGTGGGCTGGACCACTGCCCCCACGCCTTGTGGGCCCTGCGCTCCTGGGCTTGGAGCCTGCCCCACCCACCATAGTGTTCCCTCACCGGGAGTCAGTTGGCTTCTTCCAGAGAGTGAAGGTGCACCTGGTGTCCGTCTCTTGGCAGGTCAGGAACATCCGCAAGGTCCTCAGGAAGATCGATAAGCCCTTCGGTCTCTACCCCAACTTCCTCAGCCCAGTGAGCGGGAACTGGGTGCAACGTGAGTACAGAGATGCCATCAGTCTCATCTAGCTGGCTCTTGCCCGGGCTTCCTGGGACTGAGCTTGACCCCAGACTGAGCGAGGAGCGACAGCTCATCAGAGCCACACAACCAGCAGCACTCAGTGCCCTGGATGCTACCTGCCTTCCAGGCATCCTAGGGATTTGTCCATTGCTATTGTCGGCTGCTGTAGCGGCAGGTGTGATTGCCGCTGTTGACTGGGGTCCTGCCCTGCGCACCCCTCACCCTAACCTCGGCAGCCCCTGCCGATGCCACGAGTGCCTTCTTTGGGATCCCACCCCCCACTTTCGTTGAAACAAGCTTCTGTTCTGTGGCCCAGGCTGGAGTGCTGTGATGCGATCATAGCTCACCTCAGCCTCGAACTCCTGGGCTCATGCAATCCTCCCATTTCAGCCTCCTGAGTGTGTAGGACTACAGGTGCGCACACCACCTGGCCTGGCTGATGTTTTATTGTTTTGTAGAGACAAGGATTCACCATGTTGCCCAAGCTGGTCTCAAATTCCTGGGCTCAAGAGATCCTCCCATCTCAGCCTCAAAGTGCTGGTCCAACTTTAATTTTTTTTTTTTTTTTTTTTTAGAGTTGGAGTCTCACTCCATC
>NW_007259735.1:755045-782233 GCF_000164805.1 Carlito syrichta
AGCCTTCCAAGTAGCTGGAACTACAGGCACATGCTACCACACCCGGCTAATTTTTGATTTGTTGTAGAGATGAAGTCTCGTCAAGTTGCCCAGGCGGGTCTCGAGCCTGCGGGCTCAGGCGATCCACTCACCTCGGCCTCCCGAAGTGCTGGGATTACAGGCTGAGCCACCAAGCCCGGCCTTAAAACAATTTTAAACAGGGTCTAACTATAAGGTGATGGAGAAGTCATTAATTACCTTTGTATCTTAAACCTACAGGCATCTGTCCCAGGGTTTTCCAGTGTTCTCTGTTCAGAGACTTGTTCAGATAGTTGTTGGTCACCCATGGAGTGTCATTCATAGGCCCTCAGCCCCACCCACTGAAACAGAATGGGGTTTAGGGGGAACGCCTAGCTGTGAGTATGGGGACAGGTCTCCCAGGGCCCTGGGATGTGCACCCCTGTTGAGAAGCCCAGCTCTGGAAGCAGCAGCAGGCCCTTGTCATGGGGTCATGGTCGGCAGGAATTGGTGGTGGCAAGTTCCATGGGCACTGTCTCTAGGGCTTCCCCAAGCCTACCAGAGCTTTCCCTCTCCCCCACCAATGCCCCTGCCCACATGAGGACCCCCCTCGCTTCCCCTGCCTCTAAGCCCAGACATTGTGGCATCAGCGAGGGCTCAGGGGCAAAGTAGATATGAGTCTGATCACCACATGGCTTGGAGGAGTTCACTTCATCTCTCTGGGCCTTAATTTCCTGTCCTGCAGAATGGGAGAAAAGAGTGAGAATGTTCTTTGTGTGCCGTGGAACGGAGGAGGAATGATGGTCAAAGGCTGCAGGAAACAGAGTTCAATTCAGGCTTCCAAAGATGATCTGGGTAGTCCCCTAGGAGAGAGTAATTTACACGGGGCTGGAGGGTGGCCAGCAGTGAGACCCTGCAGAGAAGCAGCTTTTCTTCCACCCTGAGCCCAGGAGGCCCAGAAAACTCAACCCAGGAATTTCCCCCACTGATGGCCTCACCCCAAGTGGCCTCTTGCAAAACCCACTTAAAGAAATGCAAAGTATTTTTAGCCAAAACACACTGCCAAATCCAAAAGTGCGGGCAGGAGATGCAGCCTGAATGGTGGGTGCTGGCACGAGAAGTGCTGGACAGCAGTCCCTGCTTTTCCTGGCAAGGTTGCCTGGGAAAAGAAACTGCCCTGACACTGAGCGGCCTGAGGACAGTGCAGCCAAACCCATAAGAAGGGGAGTGAGGGGTGTGGCTTCCCAGCTCAAGTTACCTTGGCAAATTAAGAGGAGCCCCCGCCGAGAGGCATCTCTTTTTTCAGTCTGTGCCCAGGACTGTGTGTCTGGAGAGAGTTGGCCACATGTGGGAAATTGTTTCATATTAATAAAATATGGGCCTACAGTCTGCTCAGGAGAGGGGAGGTTGTAACGCCCAGCTCATCTGGACACCTGCCTTCCTCCTGTCCTGGCTCTGGTGCCCGGGGTCATCCCAGGTCTCCTGTGTTTGCTTTGGGTTGCTCTGGTGCGTGTTTTTCAGCAGGTGATGGCTTTACCACTTGCATAAGCTTCAAGTGCACGCACACTGTTTTCTCTCCCTGGATCCTCAGAACGAGTCTTTAGGCAGGATGGGCCGGGCTGGTCTACCCGCTCACAGCCACAGAGGTTGCAGCTTAGAGAGGCAAAGGAGGGATTGGGACTGCACCCCAGGAGTCGGGCTCGTGCTCTCACCTGCTGCCCACGCCTCCCAGGCCCATGACGCTCCTGCCACTGACACTTCCCACCCGGGATGCATCCACCAGCCTCCCCAGATGCAGATGAGACGGCGTACAACCAACCCGCCCAAGGCTCAGAGAGCTGCTGAGGAGGGGTCACCAGCCCCTCTGCATGGCCCAGGTGGCCCATCCTCCCTGTCCACTGACTGAATCCTACTTTGGTGGGCATAGGCACGTGAATGGCCCCTCAGCTCCAACCCGGCAGCTTTCTGGGTGTCATGCAGCCACTTCCCAGGCTGCAGCTCAGCCTCCACTGCCAAGAGTGATGACATCAGCACTGTCAGGAAGCTCCAGGGCTGCCCCTTCACGGGTCTTATCGGGAGCCTGAGGCCAGAGTGGGCAATGGCTTGCCCTGAGCCCATGCAAATCTGCATCCTCTAATTCCCACTGCTGTGCCTCTCCTGTGAAGCTCACGGAGTTGGGGAGCATCCCCCCCAGACACACACACACACACACACACACACACACACACACACACACACACACACGAGCTATAAAGCAGGGACCTCCCTGTGAGAGATATCCACATCAGCCAAGTCCCCCTACAGGCTGTACACATGCCCAGGAGGCAGTCACGTCTCAAACACTGGAACCTGCACGACCTGGCCCCTCCTGCATGCCCCACCAGAGGAAGCCCTGGGTCTTGTCATACACACACACCGCAAAGTAGGATGAAGTCTAGACTCCTTGGCTTGGTATTCAAGGACCTTCTGTTATTCATTCAGCACTCACTGGGCACAGACAGTGAATCGTGGGCCGTCCCTTCCCACAATGAGCCACAGTCCAGTGAGGGAGGCAGACCGTGGCCAGGAGAGCTGGGAGTCAGCCCATGCCTGTGCCTTCTTTCTTTTTTTTTTTGAGTCGGAGTCTCACTCTGTCACCCAGACTGGAGTGCAGTGGCCGCTTCCGGCCACCGCGGCCTCGACCTGCTGGGCTCCGGCGATCCTTCTGCCTCAGCCTTCCGAGTAGCTGGAACTACAGGCGTGCGCTACCACACCCAGCTAATTTTTGATTTTATTGTAGAGATGAGGTCTCACCAAGTTACCCAGGCGGGTCTCGAACCCATGGGCTCAGGCAGTCCACTCACCTCAGCCTCCCAAAGTGCTGGGATTACAGGCTGAGCCACCGAGCCCGGCTGCCTTATTTCACTTAGTCCTTGGGGCCGCCCTATGGGGAGAATCTGTGAGCAGGGCTGTGGGAATGCTGAGGAGAGCTTTTCTCGGGGAGGGGCCGCCTGGGTAAGGAGGCATTGGCCACGCAGGGTGGGGAGGGCACAAGCCAAGGCCCAGAGGTGAGAAACCACGTGGGGAAGGCTGGGGGCTAGAGGCATTTCAGGTGGCAGAGGGGACAGGGCAGAGGATGAGTGGGGATTACAGGGCCCCTTCTGTGGGCCAAGCAGAAGCTGGCCCAGTTTGACCTCCAGCCTCCCCATGCCTGCTCCTCCACTGTGCAGACCTGCTGCAGCTGGTACCCATTATCATCATGCTGGGCCTGGCTCAGTCCCGCCCCTCTGTGCTGACACCCAGGAAGGATAGAGGGTGGGACACGGTGCTGGGTCTCCCTCCCCTTCTCACCAGAGCAAAGTCCATCCCGCACAGGCCCTTCTACCTACCCCCAAAGCTCACACTTCATCTTGTCTGTTCCAATTTTTGCAGGTGCTTTTCTGTTCTGGAACCCTCGCTGGGCCAGGACTTATTTATGGCTCAGGGCCGGAGGGGGCTGGAAGGGCTGGCTTGTTGTATGACTGACCTCCCTCAGTTCCTTCCTGGTTCCCGCCTGGCATCACCCTGTCAGTCCCTCTCTCCTCACACCTGTCTTTCTCTGGGCATCTCTATTTGCACTCTCTGACTGACTCTGCACCCCTGCAGAAAGTGAGGCTCTGCCCCTCACCAGCTAGTTGACCTTGGAAAAGCTGTTTGGGCTCTCGCAGTTTTCCCATCTGGGAAGTGGGGTCAATAGTGCTTAGCTCACAGGGTACTTGGAAGGATTAAGTTATAAATAATACAGCAGTGCTCCTGGCCCACAATAGATGCTCAGTCAATGGCAGCTGTTGATGTATTTTTCGACCCTGCTGCCCGCCCCCTCTCCCTCTGATTCTCTTCTACCCTCTCCTCCAGAGGAGATGAAAACACCCTGCCCATTCCCCCACCTCGCCTTCAGCCCACCCCCATGTCCCTTCTTCTCTGTCTCTCTGCCTAAGTGAATCAGATCACAGAACTAGCTTGTTCTTTGTTAAATCTATTAAATGCCTTTATGTCTCCCAGTTGTTAATTTTCAAAGCATGTGAGTACAGTGTTTTCTGTGTCTTGCTTCTGCGGTTACGTGTTCCTCAGGCCACCCATTTTTCTCCTGGGATGGCCCTGGGTGGAAAGACCTCTTCAACCAGCCCAACCTGAGTGGCCCTGCATCTTGGGCGACCCTCAGCCACCTTGGCTGGTCCACCATCCACCAGGCAGAGACCACCAGCACAGAGAGAAAGGCTTCAACTCAGTTCATCCCTCTCCACACCTCCTTTGAACTCAGTTTGCTCGTTGTACACTCCATTTTTCCAGAGTGGCTCTTTACTGGAGGGTCTGGCTGACTAAATTAAGGCTCTCACGCCTCCTTCCTGTGGCCTTTATGAAACTGCCCGGCATTAATTACCATGTTTGTCACCGGGTAATAAAAATCTCTGAACTCCCTGCCACTAGATTATCTTTTTAAAGAAATGCAACTCAGTTACAGTTAATAACCAGAGGCCCTGAGTCCTCGGCCTGCTACAGTGTAGTGATTTGTAGCACCCGCTGGGTAAGCCCATGCACTTCTGCACAGGACATGCCCCCAGGACAGCCCAGTTTCCAGAGTCACAGGCTGCATCTTCCCCATGGTCCCTATTCCAGGCTCTGGCTGCTGGCTAGACACCCACTCCCCATCCTCACCCACACAGGCATTGGGGCCACTGAGGCCCGTGTGCAGGCCATGCTGTCCCACAAGGCCCACCGAGCCAGTGCCGATGGAGATGACATTCTTGTCCTCTTTCCCCTTGCAGACCATGTCTCAGTTGGAGGACTCGGGGACAGCTTTTATGAATATTTGATCAAATCCTGGTTGATGTCGGCCAAGACGGATTTGGAGGCTAAAAATATGTACTATGAAGCCTTGGAGGTAAGACAAGCACTTGGTTCTACATGGACCGCTGGCTGTTAGCCCCCAGCTCTGGCACGCCCCAAGTGCCAGGGGCAGCAGGGCCAGATGGGCAGAAGCACAGTCACGCCTCCCCCTTGGTGAGGGGACAGGGAGAATGACAAGATGGTCCCCTCCCACCAGGCACTTTACACCCCAGTCTCCTGGCTCCTGAGTGCTCTGAATCTGGGGCTATGTGAGTCCCAAGTCAGGGAGACGAAGTCATTTGTCCAGGGTATCACAGGAGGTGACAGTCGGTCTGATTCAAAAACCAGGGTTCAAAATCCACCACCCACATATCTATGCTTCAGTTAATGGATCAGAGCCCAGGATGCAGCCAGATTGGGCCAGGCGCCCCCAGGGGAGGTTGCCAAGGTGAGACCCTTAGCTGTCTTCCTGCTAAACCACAAGTGACATAATGAGCATGTCCCAGCCGGGAGCCACACTCCTTCGGCTGAGCATCCAGTTCTGCTACTTCTCTTCATATGGATGGAAACCAAGGCCCAGAGAGGGGAAGACACTTGCCTGAGGCCACACAGACACAGCTGGCCAAGCCACAGGATGTAGGATGTTTGAGGGCTGCTAGGCTGACCTGAGTCCCTGGGGTTGGGGGTGGGGGAGACCAGGACAGCAAGGGGGTCAGCTAGCCTGAGCAACTGGGAAGGGAGTTAGGGAATCCGACAGCCCGTCTGCAGCACTTCTGAGCCCAACTAGGGAAAAGGCACTGGACAGGCTCTAGGCCTCAGTTTCCCCATAAAGTAAGTTGAGCAAGTTGGATCTACTCTGCCACCACCTCGATCTGAATGAACTACCTCCTTGTTTCCTCTAAACTGGCCTTGCCTCTGCCCTGCCTGCTAGGTCAGTTCTCCACACAGCAGCTGGGAGAGCTGGGCATGCATGTCCCCTCCTCACGGCTTCCTTTTGCGCGTGGAGTAAACACTCCCATCCCCTAGGAGAGGCCCTGCTGGTCACCTGTGTTGCCCTCTGCTCCCTGGGCTCTAGGCACCAGCATCTACTCTTCCTCAGAGATGCCAGGCTTTTCCCACCGCAAGGCCTTTGCACACGCTGCCCTCACTGCCTGGACCAGCACTCACTGACTGGGCCCTACTCACTGGTCACCTCTCCACTCAAATGCACCAACACTGCCTTTCCCAACCTGTCTGTCCCATGCACAGGCTTGTTTTCTTCACCTTTATACGGATCTAAAATCATCACGGCACGTATTTGTTCACTTCTTCATTGTCTGTCTACTTGAATAGAATGTGAATGTCCTAGGATCAGGGCTGTCGTCCACTTGTTCATCCTGGAAGCCCTGCTCCTAAAACAGTGCCTAGCACATCACAGGCACACATTAGCAATGTCATGAACAAATAAGTGAATGCATGCGTGGCAAGGCTGGGCAGAGGGAGGGGTAGGTGGGCGGGTGACTAGTTGGATGGGGGGTGGGTGAGTGTGGGCGGTTGGACTGATGGGTAGGTGGTCTCTAACTTCCCTGATCTCACGAATCTGGCCAGGAATGGCAGTGTTTGAAAGACACACATTGCAATGGGCCTTTAGAGCCATGGGGCCTTTAAACGGTGGCTTGGCCATGAGTCTTCCCTACCCAGACCTCTATCACAAGAGCTCAGTCCTGAAGCAGCTTCTGGGACTACTGGCCCAGCTCTGACTGATTCTCAGCCCTGTCCACCGCTGGCTTTGGCTGAGCTCAGACCAGAGCCTGGGAGAAGACTCAGGTCAGCTGGTGGCCAGGTGGCTGCAGAGGACTTGGGTCAGCTGGCGGCCGGCAGGGGCAGCTGCAAGAGAGGCCCTTATACCTTGCCCTGCAGAGGAAACAGAAAGTTAACGAGCAGCCTGGCTCCCTGCCCTCAGGGCACACTGTGGTGAGGCTTCAAGGGAAGAAATGGCCATGAATTATTTAAGGAAACTGGGAGCACTTGATTGAATGGAAGGCAACTTTGAATAGGAGAGACTTTGCTGCCTGCATTTGATCTCCCCAGTGAAGAGCCTGGAGCGTCTCTGACCCTGGGTGAAGGCTGGGCCTCTAGCAAGTTTGAGGCTTTGAAGAATTTCTGGTGGTTCTCAACCTTGTTGACATGTTAAAATCACCTAGGGAGTTGTAAAACCCTGGTGTCCAGACTGCACCCCGACTGCACCCCCAGACTAATTATTTCAGAACCTCAGGGCATGCCCAGTGACAGCATTTTAAAGCTCCCCAGAGGATGGCAGTGTGCAGCCAGGGCCGGGAGCCACTGAATAGACTAGACTCTCACCCGGCCCCCACCTTCAGTCACCTGGAGAGTTTTAAAAGTCCCATGCCCAGCCTCACTGGGCCTATTAGATCAGAGTCAGAGCTTCCTACAGCTCCCAAGGCAGCTCCAGTGGGCAACCAGGGTTGGAAACCACCAGGTTAGACCCATAACCAGCTGGAGTGGGCCTGTGAGGGTCAGACAGGCCCGACGGGGCTTACCCTGAGCGTCACAGAAGGAGGATGAGCAGGGAGAGCGCACGCCCTTTGACTTCCCCCACGCAGTGCTCCGAGTACCTTGTCTTATTTAGCCTCCGCGACAGATGGTGCAACTGAGGCTTAGAAAGGCCTAAGGTCACACAGCAACAAGTGTCAGAGCCAGGACACAAACACGGGTCTGACAGGCCCCTGTGCTCCTGTCTCCGTCTCCACTCATCAATGGCCACATCATAGAAGGACCTGGCCTGCTTGGAACCCCTCCAGGGAGGGCTCAGATGAGGCTCCTGCCAGAGGCAAAGGAAGGAGCAGTCAGAGCTAGGGTCCTGGCACTCTCTCTCCATCCTCACAGCCCTTCCAGAAACTCTTATTCCGTTCTCCAGATGAACAGAGAGAGACAACATGCCCACAGTCGGCCAATGCTTAGGTTGCAGAGCTGAGAGTCAAGCCCAGGCCCTGACTCCCCACTCAGCTCCTGGTGCTGCCTCCTGCTGTGACTTAAGCCTTTTACCAGTCAGTCACCAGCCTGCATCGACTTGCATTTCCCTGTTTTAGAAAGCTGGGGTTTGTTTTGTTTTGTTTGGGGTATTTTTTTGAGTTAGAGTCTTACTCTGTCACCCAGGCTGGAGTGCAGTGGCACAGTCATGACAGTCATGGCTTGCAACAGCCTTGACCTCCTGGGTTCAGGCAATCCTACCCCAGCCTCCTGAGTAGCTGGGACTACAGCTGCACACCACCACACTCAACTAATATTTATTTGTTTGCTTATTAAGAGCCAGCGTCTCACTCTGTCACCCAGACTGGAGTGCAGTGGCACACTCACAGCCACTGCCGCCTCAACCTGCTGGGCTCAGGTGATCCTTCCACCTTAACCTTCCAAATAACTGGAACTACACATGCACGGCAAAGTTTTCCTGATGTATTGTAGAGACCAAGTCTCACGAAGTTGTCCAGGCTGGTCTTGAACCCTGGGTTCAGGCACACCTCTCGCCTTGGTCTCCCAAAGTGCTGGGATCACACAGGCATGAGTCACCATGCCCGGCCTCAACTAATCTTTACATTTTTTTTTTTTTTTATGGAGCCCGGTTTTGCTATGCTGCCCAGGCTGATCTTAAACCCCTGAGCTCAAGCAGTCTGCCTGCCTCGGCCTCCCAAGGTGCTGGGATTATGGGGGTGAACCACCGCACTGACCAAGAAACCTGTTTTTCATCTCTGTATCTGCATCCCTTGTACCTTCAAAGAGGCACTGGTTTATCATTCCTTCTTCTCGACAGTTACTTAACTAGGGGCTCACCCCATGTGGAAATAATTACAGGGGACAGTCTGGAAAGTACAGACTCCCAACTCTGGGGCACAGCATCCTGGGATCTCCCTCAGATGTCTGTGCTCCCCCCAAATGTTGACAGCCAGAGACTCTGGACCAAGTGTCTGAGCCCTGATGCACCTCCTCCACACCACGTGCTTGGCGAGCCGCATGAATGCTGGGCCCCAGCTCTGCCCAGGAGTTAGTCAGGCCCAGAGCAGACCCCGCCAGGTGGGCCACCATGCTCCCACAACAGGGAGCAGGTGCCCACGCGTCACCTCATCAGCGCTTCCCCATCTGCCACTCAGCGAGGGGCCTGCAGCCAGCCCTAGGTCCTGAAAGGAGAGGGGAGAGGAGAAAACAGACCAAGGAACAGACGTTACAGGGCATCTTCCGTATGGCACTGGCGGGAGGCTGCTGCTGGTGGCTTCTGCCGTCACACGGGGGCACTTAGAGTCCTGGGAGAGAGACAGACTTCAACAGAAACACATGTCGAGGGGGAATGGCAATGTGAGGAAAGGTGGCAGGGGCCGATGGAGCAGAGGAGGGCAGTGCTGGTTTAAGGCACCAGATATCCTGCAAGATGGGGGCATCCTGGGGGAGGCAGAGTTCGCAAAGGCAGGGCTGGCCTGTGTAGGGAGGGGGCAGTGACTGTTGTATCCTGCGCCCTCAGTTTGTTTTATTCAAAATGCTGATCACAAATTGCAACTGTGCGTGTGTTTGGTTTTGCTGGAAAGTTTCTGCACTAGTGGGTGAGCTCCATGGGGCAGAGTCTGGGCCCCTCTACAGTACAGCTGTATCCCGGCATCTAGCACAGCTCTTACACCCGGGAAATAGTCAAAGGGGAGCAGGGTATGTGAGTGAAAAGAGGTCCAGGTAGCTGGGTGGTGTGTGAGGAGGGAGGAGCAAGGGCAGGCTGGAGAGGAAGCGAAGGAGCCAGTGCGTGCTGGGGACTCTGTGCTGGTGACTGGGCCAAGCTCTGCAGATTGACTTAATTCTCACAGCCCCATGAGGTAGTTGACAACTCTTGTCCCTTCACACACACGGAAACTGAGGCACAGAGAGAACAACATTTGACCTGCCCGGTGTCACACAGCTTGGGACTGGTGGAGATGGGATTTGATCCCAGGAGCCATGTCTGTAGCATCAGGTCAAACCTCAGGGTCCAGGTCAGGGAGTCTTGGAAGCCCTGCTAGACTTCCAGCAAAGGTGCGGCACCTGGCACCCACTGAAGGTTCTAGGCAGGCAGGTGATATAACCCAGCTCGATCCTTACAGAGTGCAGAGACCACCTGGAAGGGCAAGAGTAGAGGCAGAGGCCTGGCAAGGGCCCCGGAGACCCCAGCCACAGCCCAGGTCCCACTGCATCTGGCCTCGTGGTTGTGTGAGCAGCTCCTCTCTCACCCGGTTCCCAGGGCTCCTGGGCTAAGGGGGCGCAGTGTCCTGACACCTGCACAGTGGCATCCCCTCTCTCCCCTCCAGAAGGCGTGGCCATCGTTGGGTGGAAGAAGCAGAGCCCTGGGCACTGGAGACCTGCTCCTGGGCTGGTGTGGCTGGAGGCCTGAGACAAGCCACTCTTCCCCTCTGCCTGTGGGCAGCACCACGGCCTGGTGCCTGGCCTACTGTGGCGTTAAATAAGGAAACGTGCTAGAGTGCCTGTGAAAAGCAGCTCTTATTTTCTGCAGGTCCTTCTTGAGAATCTGATAAAAGTAGATAGACCCTCTTTCCAAAAGATGCACATCCACAAAGGTGTTGGGTACACAGGCCAGAGGGCCTTCAGGTGAAGGCCTTTAATTGAGCATAGAACGGAGGATGATAGTCATCTTTAAGGAGGTTTTTAAAAAATGTTTTTTAAAACATAGAAGACCTTAAAGGCCACGTAAGAGACTTGCCCTGAGGAGCTGCCCTGAGTCAGCCTCCTAGCAGGCACCAGACCTTGGCTCCAGCTCCCTTACCCCCATCAGGTACCTCCGCCCACAGAGCAGCCAGCCTCCTTGGCCTGGGATGGAGGCTCGGCAGAGCTGCGCGTGCTGCGTCTCCAGAATGTTCATTCTCCGTCCTCTCCCCCTCCCTTCTCTGTGCTCTCCCACACCCTTCTCCTTGCCTAATTCCCACCTTGCTCCCAGGCAATAGAGACCTACTTGCTGAATGTCTCTCCGGGGGGGCTGACCTACATTGCTGAGTGGCGAGGGGGGATTCTGGACCACAAGATGGGGCACCTGGCCTGTTTCTCCGGGGGCATGATCGCCCTCGGCGCTGAGGATGCCAAGGAAGAAAAGAGGGCCCACTACCGAGAGCTCGCAGCCCAGATCACCAAGACGTGCCACGAGTCATACGCCCGCTCAGGTAACCCTGCAAGGGGAAGGGGCAGCAGGAGAGACTGAGGCTAGACCCCAGGAAGAACTGGAAAGACCAGCAGAAGTGAGTGAAGGGAGCACATGGTCTTAGGGAAGTCTCCCCTTGGGAGTTATGTAGAATTTGAGTGAGGGGTGTGCTGTCTAGGCACTGAGATCGCACCCTAAGTTAAAGAAAGTCATAATGTATTAAGCATTTTGTGTGTGCCTGGTGCCGTTCGGCACTCAACACTTGTCATCGCTGAACCTCACAATGCAGATGGGGAAACTGAGGCTCAGAGATGACTTGTCCAAGGTCCCATGAGGGGCACAGAGTGAAGGGTCCTCCCACCCCTCAGGCAGAAACGTCGGCTTCCGGAGCCTAGAGAACTCCCTCACCCGGAGCCCCCAGCTCTCGAATGTGCTTCTGCCCTTCTCCCCAGCACCCCTCTTTATAGGATGTCTCGCCTCTGTGAGAGTCACTTTCTGTGACCCCAAACCACCAGGAAACTGGAGAGCTGGGTCGTCCCCCTCAGCACTCACCACCAAATCAGCAAATGCAGAGTTGGAAGACACGTCAAAACACAAACCCGGCTCTTCATTAACACGCAAGGAAACTGAGTCAACCCAGAGCAGGGAGGTGACCTAGCCAAAGTTACGCTGCGCAGGAGTAGCTGAGCCCAGGCCAGAACCCAGGCCGCCTGATGCCTGCACCCCGCAAGCTGCCTCAGGAAGGGCCCCAGCCCCCATGGCCCCAGGAGATGCCTACTGCTCTGAGTTAATCCCAGTCTTGGCTGGAGGAGAAGACCCAAGGTTTGCAGGAAAAGTCCGAGGCTCACATGCCACTCCGCATTCCAGCTGGCTGACCTCTGCCTTCTTATCTGCTCAGTGGGAACGATAACATTGGTCTCCTGGAGTGAGGCGGGGTCCCAGGGGAAAGCGCTTGGGCCACCGCCATCCGCCGGCACACTCTTGGTGGCGGCCACCACAGTGTGCTTGTGATGCTCTGGACGAGTCCTCCTGGAGCGGTCTCCAGGAAGTCAGAGACTCACGACAGGTCTTTAAAACTGGTCTTCCATTCTCTTCAAAGAGTTCACTAACCAGGGCTATAAACAAATAAGAAATCTCAGGAATAATAAAAAGCTCGCTATTTGTCTGGGACCATCAGCCCGGGCCATAAAAGACAGCCGCTTAATAGAGCATATTGTTCCAGCCAGCCCGGCTCCTCCTGCAGACGGCTACAGCCTTCGCTCCTGCCCTCACCCCATTAGTGACTTGGCAGCACCACTGCGTTTGGATGGCCAGGAGCCACTGTGCCTTTTCAAAAGATTGGAGGGGCCAGGGTCTAGCGCATCCCTCTTCCCTGAAGCCCTCCGTGGAAGAGCAGGATGTCCTCTCAAGCCCTAACCCCTGCCTCTCCAGGAAAAGCATCCCAGGGCCTCTCAGGTTCTGATCCCCAGTAGGAGGGGCAGGGCACACATCAGGAACTGGTACTCAAGTGGTCTGGCCAGTATGTCAGGCATTCAGGGGAGGAGGATCTGACCTGCACACCTCGCACATAGGACTACACAGCCCAGGGAAAAGGCGTCAGGCAGATCCAGGACCAAATCCCAGCTCAGCCATGACTCACTGTGTTACTTTGGGCAAATTGCTTAGCCTCTCTGATCCTCACTTTCCACATACATGAGAGGGATAATAGCATCTACCTTAGCAGAGAAGAAAAAATACATTTTTATTTTTGAGTTGGAGTCTCACTCTGTCGCCCTGGGTGAAGTGCAGTGGCACTCTCACAGCCACCGCGGCCTCAACCTACTGGGCTTAGGCGATCCTTCTGCCTCAGCCTTCCCAGTAGCTGGAACTACAATTGCATGCCACCACGCCCGGCTAAATTTTGTGATTTATTGTAGAGGCGAGGCCTCACCAAGTTGCCCAGGCTGGTCTCAAACCCCTGGCCTCAGGCAATCCTCTCGCCTCAGCCTCCCAAAATGCTGGGATTACAGGCTGAGCCACCGCACCCAGCCAAAAATACATTTTTTGAGGATTGAAATCATGTACTAAAGCACCTCGTCCTGGCCTTGAGATCGTCACTAGTGGCTGTGTCGCTGGAGATGGTGGTGGTCCAACAACCCACAAGAATGGCAGCACGTCCAAAACAAAACAGTGGCAACATCAAAGCCCAGGCCTCCTCCGGCCTCCCCTTGCCCCATCTGAGGAGGTGTGTCCCCTCACTCCACCTCAGCAGCTTCCCAAAACGTCAGCCCCGGGAGGCCGGGTCCAGGAGTCCTCAAAGGCTGTTCTCTGAGAAAGGGGTCTGTGGAGAAGCCACTGTGCTGTCGATGCTAAAATGTGTCAGAACAAACCCTGCAGACTATTCTGCTTTATTTAAGCTGCTGTTCCCCAAGCGGGTTTAAACCTGAAACTTTCGTGACTGAGTCCTAGCTAAGCCCTTGCGAGCTGGTGTCTCAAAACACGTCTGTGGGACACTGCCCATGCCTTTGCCTACCCAGACTGCTGAGTGGCTCACCCGGATTCCCAGGGTCCAAAACTGCAAAATCCCTGTGGCCTCAAGGCCAAGGCCAAGAGAGAAGCCGGCATCTGCCACACATGACCCTAAGGGGCAGTCCTGCCAGGGCCCACCCCAGACTAGTGTATCATGAGCCATCACCCCGTCCGAGGGTTCCAGGCGCCTGAGATCTCTCCTGGGGCCTCTGTGTCCTGAAAAGCAGGAGGTGAAAGGTCTGACCCAGGCCTCTGGCTGGTTCTTCCCCCAGATACCAAACTCGGGCCCGAGGCCTTCTGGTTTAACTCTGGCAGAGAGGCGGTGGCCACCCAGCTGAGCGAGAGCTACTACATCCTGCGGCCCGAGGTGGTGGAAAGCTACATGTACCTATGGCGGCAGACCCACGACCCCATCTACAGGGACTGGGGCTGGGAAGTGGTGATGGTGAGTGGGCCCAGCGGAGGGTGGCCAGCCCCAGGGGTCCCACCCCCCTAGCCTAGCTACAGAGAAGAAGGTCAGGTTGACCTCTAGCTAAGGGGCAAGGCGATGGCTGCGAAGCCAGGGGTCCCAGGCTGGGCAAAGCTGCCCTGAGGGTTCTGAGTGCCCACAGCCCTGAGGCCTGGGCTCAGGCCTCAGCAAACCTGAGGGCAAAGGCTAGGCAGCTGTCAGAGCACCGGTGGCCACCGCTGTTCTGGCAGGCGCTTTCCTGACCCTGAAGCCTGTAAGTCACTTGGGATTTCTCTCTAAACGTGGCAGCTTACCACCTCCACCTCCACCTCCGTCATCTCCCCACAGCCAGCCCGGCCTCAGGAAGCCCCACCCACCCACGCATCCCCACAGAGGGGGCAAGGCAACACCTGCTGTCAGAAGCACTGCCTGTCCTGGGTGCCACGCTTGGAGCATTGTGCTCAGACAGGGCTGGAGCCTGCTTGAACTCACTGGCCTGGTCCATTGAGCTGAGGTCTCACTCTGTTGCCCAAGTTGTAGTGCAGTGGCATGACCACAGATCACTGCAGCCTTGGCCTTTTGGGCTCAGATGATCCAGCCATCTCAGCCTTCCTAGAAGCTGAGAGTACAAGTATGTACTACCATGCCAAGCTAATTTTCTCTATTTTTTTGTAGAGATGGGGTTTCACTATGTTTCCCAGGCTGGTCTCAAGTTCCTGGGTCCAGTCTTCTTTCCTCGGCCTCACAAAGTGTTGGGATTACAGGTGTGAGCCATGGCTCCCAGCAAAAGAACCCTTGGTTCTTTTTTTTTTTGAGTCAGAGTCTCTGTCGCCCAGGCTGGAATGCTGTGGCAAACTCACAGTCACCATAGCTACTACCAGCTGGGCTCAGGCAATCCTTCCGCCTCAGTCTTCCAGGTAGCTGGAACTATAGGTGCGTGCCACCACACCCAGCTAATTTTTCTTGATTTATTGTAGAGAGGAGGTCCTGCCAGCTTGCCCAGGCTGGTCTCAAACCCCCAGGCTCAGGCAGTCCTCTCACCTTCACCTCCCAAAGTGCTAGGATTACAGGTGTGAGCCACCACGCCCAGCCTAAACCCCTGCTTCTTGACCTTCAAAGGTCAAGTGTTCTGTGCTCCTGTGTCTGTCCCCGGACTCTCAGTGTGTAAACCCACATTACATACTGGGCCTCTGGCCCAGGTACCATGTCTCCAGAGACTCCCTGGAGGGTGCCACGTCCATTCCCCAGGCCCCACTCTTGAACTTCCCCAGTGGCCTGCCTTGATCCTTGTCCACCACTATGAGAGAACCTGTCAGATAGTCTAGTCTGCTACAAGGCAAAGAAAAGCTTCCTCTGAGTTCACACCAGGTGAGGTGCTCAAGGCAGGTCCCCGCGGAGGCTGGGCTCTCAGATGTGGGTGGAGGGAGGCGGCCCCTCCAGCCGAGGACAGGGGAATTGAACCCGGGCAGGATGATTTGGCCTTCTCCCACAAATGCCGGGGTCCCAGCCGAGGGGTCAGGACTTGTTTTGGGGCAGGCGCACACCTGCGGGCCTGTCCTCCCCATGCTGAGGCCGCCTTCCTTCCTCAGGCCTTGGAGAAGCACTGCCGGACGGAAGCCGGCTTCTCGGGAATCCAGGATGTGTACAGCAGCACTCCCAACCACGATAACAAGCAGCAGAGCTTTTTTCTAGCGGAGACGCTCAAGTGAGTTGGGGCTTGCTCAGCGCTCTCTCCTGAGGGCAATGTGGGCTCATCCTGGGGACGGAGGGACGAGGGGGTGGGGGTCCCCTGTCCCTCCCCTCACCCACAGTCAGGTTCTGTGGTCACAGGACGGGAGCCGGCGCAGGTTGTCGGAGGGCTGCAGCCCAGGGGAGCCTTGGGTCGGGCCAGTTTCTCCGCTCTGAGTGAGGCGTGCTGATCCAGGTCCCCAGGTGTTCACCACGTGGTCCTGCAGGCTCCCCCGAGTTCTTTGGCCTGGCTCCTCAGCCTGCCCGAGCTCTCTGAAACTGCATCCTCATCTGTGAAATGGGAGTGGTGATGACAGTGCCAGCTTCCCTCCTGTGCCTCTGCAGCATTGCTGCGGTACCCCTCCCTTGCTTTCTTGGCATGAAAGCTGGCCATCCCACTTCCTTGCTGGTCCCCAAAGCAAGTCTCTTGTGCTTTAACCTTTTAGGTTGGTCTAGAATAGTCAGTTCCTTCCAGTAAAAAAAAAATCCCGTGGCCGGGCGCAGTGGCTCAAGCCTGTAATCTCAGCACTTTGGGAGGCCGAAACAAGAGGATTACCTGAGTCCACGGGTTTGAGACCAGGCTGGGCAACTTGGCAAGACCTCGTCTCTATAATAATTTTTTTTTTTAATGAGCTGGGCATGGTAGCATGTGCCTGTAGTTCCAGCTACTTGGAAGGCTGAGGCAGAAGGGTAGCCTGAGCCTAGCAGGTTGAGGCTGCAGTGACCATGTGACAGCCTGGGTAACAAAGTGAGACTCCAACTCAAAGAAAAAAAAAATCCTGTGACCCAGAAGCTGGTGTTCCAGAGTCACAGTTCAGTATTTGTTTTATTTATTTTTTGTTTTTCATTGTTTGTTTTGTTTTGTTTTGTTTTGTTTGAGTTGGAGTCTCACTCTGTCGCCCAGACTGGAGTGCAGTGGCCGCTCCCGGCCACCGCAGCCTCGACCTGCTGGGCTCCGGCAATCCTTCCGCTTCAGCCTTCCAAGTAGCTGGAACTACAGGTGTGCGCTACCACGCCTGGCTTATTTTTGTTTGTTTATTTATTGTAGAGATGAGGTCTCGCCAAGTTGCCCAGGCGGGTCTCAAACCCCTGACCTCAGGCAATCCTCTCACCTCAGCCTCCCAAAGTGCTGGGATTACAGGCTGAGCCACCAAACCCGGCTTTCATTGTTTTTTTGAGACAGGGTCTCACCCTGTTACCCAGGCTGGAGTGCAGTGACAGTCATAGCCCACTACAACCTCAAACTCCTGGGCTCAAGCAGTCTTCCCATCTTAATCTCCCAAATAGCCGAGATTACAGGCATGTTCCACCATGCCTGGCAAATTTTTTAAATTCTTTAGAAACAAGGTCTCACAATGTTGCCCAGGTTGGTCTTGGCCTCAAGCAATCCTCCCACCTCAGCCTCCCAAAGTGCTGAGATTACAGATTTGAGCCACTGTGCCCAACCCCTGTTCATTTCAGTGCCCTAACATATACTTGAGTGTACCGTCCCTACAGAGGGTAGGAGTGTGTGTGTGTGTGTGTATGTGTATGTGTGTGTGTGTGTATGTGCGCGTGCTTGTGTGTATGAGTGAGTTTTTTGGGGTGGTACAGTACCCAGGCTACTCTGCAAAGAAGAATCTAGACTATCAGGGGTCCTGGCAGGGCTCACCTGCAGGGCCAGGAGCTGAAGCTGGCTGGGAGCAGAACCAGGTTAAACTGGTCCCTCTGATACCAAAGCTCCAGGCTTTCCTTGGCCTCCACAGCAGTCTTTCCCGGGACTAGCCCTCCAAGCAGTTGTGGGTCTCGGGCCCCCTGACCTTAGTGCAGGCCCCTCCCAGAAGCCTGAGACTCGTTCCCAGAGGCCCTCCCTTCTTCGCCCACCACTGACACTTTGTCTTGCTTCCTGCCCTGCTGGGCACAGATATCTCTATCTTCTGTTCTCTGAAGATGATGTGCTCTCCCTGGAAGACTGGGTGTTCAACACTGAGGCCCACCCGCTCCCGGTGAACCACTCAGACAGCTCCGGCAGGGCCTGGGGCAGACACTGACCCCTCTCTTGCTTTGCCTGGGCCTCCACAGGCATGCCTTGCCTTTCCTGGATTTGGGACTGTTCTCAAGGGGATTGGGAACACGGGCCCCATCTCAGGCAGACCCCGAGCAGATGTGTCGGACAAACAACTTCTTTTCCTCTGTGAGGAGATGGACTAGGAGATGCAGTGATGTCAAACAAGGCCACTGCGCCAGCCCAGACATTCCTTTCTATGGAGAATTTCTATGAAGCCAACCCACTTGCCATTCCAGGGCCAAGAACCGGAGATCTACATATTGACCCCATGGATTTGATTTACTTCCTTTTGGTTTGGGGGCTTTTGTTTTCAGCCTGATTTTGTCTTTTCTCTACTGTTGAGTTTTATCACAGTTCTACGTATAGTTTTTGAAATCATGTGCTTTCTAGAATGGTATCATCCTGATCAGCAGAACCTTAGAGTGTCAGCACACACAGGATCTGGCCCTGTCATCTATATCTTAGATGCCTTTTGCCCACGTTTACTCTGTTAATTGTGGGTCATTTACCTTATGATTTGAGGAGGGGATCCCCCTTTGATTTGGGCCTACGTGTTACGAATCACTAGTGCTATTTTCATCATTGTAATGGAGAAATCTGTGGACTAGAATAAAAGATTTTATTGAATAAGAAATCTGATTGGACTCATTGTCATCAGCGGCTGTTGGGAAAACCATCGCAGCGTTATGGGAAGGAAGGAAGCATCACCCCTCAGTGATCTCAGGTGCCGTTACCTTCCTTAAACCGGTCTTCACGTTTTCGGGAAGCATAGGCCAGCCCTTCAGATGGTTGGTTGTTTATACTCGGGTTGAGAATGGGGAGAGGCCCAGGGAGGAGCAACTTGTCAAGGCTGCTCAGCCAAGGAAGGGCAGCGTGAGCCTCCCCTATAGTTTCCTGGCCACCCCACCCGGCTCTGCTCCATCACTCAGCAGGTACTTGGCAAGTGCCTGCCATGGACCAGACACAGGCAAGAGGACGGGAACGCTGCTGCGAGTGCCACAGTCACAAGTCCTGTGGGAGAGGGGAGAAACAGATCATAAAGTGACACGCAAACTGGCTCCACGTAGGACAACGCTCCAAAGGGGACAGACGGGGCCAAGGTCACAGCCAGGACCTACCTCAGGGGCAGGCCTCTGGGCAGGGGACCCAGAAGGTGAGGAGCCGTGGGAAGGTTATCTGGGAGAAGGACAAGCCCCCACAAATCCAGACCCCTTCCCACCCTCCCCAGGGCCCGCCTCCTGCTTCCCCTGGGAGGGGCCTGGAACGCTGGGGCCATTCATGGCACAGAGCAAGGAGTTCAGGCCCCCGGCACTGAGGCGAGTACTTCCTCCGCTTGCCCTGACACATCTGCAGCTCGTCCACTGAGCTGAGGGCACGGGAGAGCTCCGTGCCCTTCCTGCCCTTAGACACTTCATCTGGCTCTGCTTGTGAACTTCAGCAACGACCGGCTGTGGATCCCCGCTGTGCGGAGCTAGCCAGGCCACCTCACCCTCTGGGATCTCCTCCACCGCGCTGAGGGAGATCCCCACCTCACAGGCTGCTGTGAGATTAAGCGGGGTGCTAGTGGCGCCTTGGGGGCAGGAAGACTCAGACACCCCCAGAATCTTCCAGAGCGGCCTGTCAGCACTCCTGGAGCAGGAACCCTGGTGCTCAGTGAGTCAGTCACCGCCTGAATCCAGCAAGAAGCTGCACTCTCAACAGACAACATGGAAGTTGTGACTCCTGTGACCCTCCTGCATTCATGGAAAAAAAAGCAAAACAGAAAACTCACCATATAAACATTGTAGAAAGATTAGGAAACAGACAAGCAGAAAGAAAAAGCACTCACTATCCCACTCTCGGGAATGAATACTGTTGTATTTTCTTCTAGATCTTTTTCTAATATACAGAATATATATTTTGCAAATATGGTATTATACTGTGCGTACTGTTTTCTTATAGTCTGACTTTGCACTTAATTATAGATTGTGGACCTCTCTCCACGTCAACAAATACACATTTCTCTCACTGTACCTGTCTTTGTAGTATTCCATCACGGGCTGCATCATGCTTTGTTGGTCTGAACCCCCTTGACTGGGCATTTGGGTCTGTGACCGTTGGGGATCTTAGTTACAAATAGTAGCAACTGATTTTATCACTTTAAGCAACAAAAGGAATTTACTGAAGTGCCATGGGATTGGTTCGTGGCATCTCAGGAGAGAGTTAGACCTCAAGACAGACCAGAAAGAGGATCTGGCCAGGGATCCTGTGGAACCAGGGCAACCTCTCTAGGAAACACTGTCATGAAAACTGGATTTTTTTTTTTTCCAATTTAAGTCAAGGTCTCACTCTGTCACCCAGGCTGGAGTGCAGTGGCACCATCATGGCTCACTACAGCCTCAGCCTCCTGGGCTCAGGAGATCCTTCCACCTCAGCCTCCTGAATAGCTGAGACTACAGGCATGCCACCATGCCCAGTTACTTTTTTTTTTTTTTTTTGTAGAGTCAAGGTCTTACTGTGTTGTCCACGCTGATCTTGAACTCTTGGGTTCAAGCAATCCTCTTGCCTTGGCCTCCCAACGTGCTAGGACTACAGGTATAAGCCACTACATCCGACCCCATGGCTGAATTTAAATGTTTCCAGATTCTACTGTGGCCCAGCCTGGGTCACGTTCCCACCCCAGCCTAGGGCAGGGCTGACAGACCCACTGAGACCCGATGTGACGGGCAACCGGCTGTTCACTGAAGGAAAAAAAAATGAGTTTCATCATCAAAAAAAGGGACCCGCAGGCTAGGTGGGCAGAAGCAGCAGGACTGTTTACAGTTGACTTTGATTTCTTCCACATTCTAAAGAAGGCCAAGAAGAGCGTGAAGAGCACACTTAACCATTCCTCTTTTCACCCTGGTCCAATTATTTCCTGAGAATCAGCTCCTAGAATGTCTCTGTCTCAAAGCCACTTTGCAGTTCCCCAAGGCCCTGGGCTCCCCTGCTGGGCCTGTGTCACTGTCCTCTCCCAGTATCCTGTCCTCTGCTGTATTGCTGGGAGGAGATTGTAAAAATGAATATTTTAAAATGTATCCTCCAGGAGGGCCCTTGCAGGTGGAGAAACATCAGCCTTTGGCAGCTGAACTCCGTTCCAGGATAAAAATAAGTCAGGCCCAAGGTAGGCTAGGAGTAGAGGGGAATGAGGAGTGAGTCACCCTCACTGAAGGTGGGGTGAGCCTTGCAAGCCACAGCACCAGCCCTGTCCTCCAAGCCAGCAGGTGGCTGCCAGGCTCACCGTAAGCCTCATCTGCTCCCTCACTGAGGCTGAGACCACCTTTGCACCCTTTTCCCTCTTGGATGGATGTGATGCCAGGTCCCTCCCGGAGGCCCCAGGCACTGAGACGGCAGAGCACTGCACCCCCGGGAATGGGCGGCGCAGTCCTTTTCCAGGTGCCCTTTAAATGACTGTGTGCCCACTCAAACGGGCCAAATACACGGGGAGAAAAGCAGATGGGAAAACTTGACTTAAAGGCAGCATCCCTGAACTCCAAGATGGGGTTCTTCATTCTGTTCTGGGGAGGTGAAGCCACTGTGGTTTGGGAAAGTGCTGGAGATGGAAAATGGGACCACACCCCCCTCCCCCCAACCCTCATCTGTCCTGGGAAGTCTGACCATCCGTTACATGGCACATTGATGCTCGGCCTCTATGACTAATGCCTCGTCACACTGCTGGAGGGGGAGCGGCGGGGCTATTTTTTGCATCTGAAAATATCTGTTTGGCATCCTATATTTGGAGCCGCGTTTGGTTGCTGCTCAGCCTGTCTCTAAGTCAGAACTTCTCAAACTTGAACATGCACAGGAATCACCTGGGGATCTTGTTAAAATAAAGGTTCACGTTCAGTGGGTCTGGCATGGAGGCTGAGATTCTGCTTTTCTAACAAGCTCCCAGGAGGTGCCAATGCCGCCGGTCCGCAGGCCACACTTTGAGTAGCCAGGCCTTGGAGCGGCCACTCCTTTGGGCTCTGCCTTGTTTGCAGCCCGAGAGCAGAAACCGCTCCAGGTAGAGGGCTCGGGCATTGGGCTGGCATCTCTAAGCGCCTTAATGCAGGTGTGCCTGTCGCCTGTCAGAGGCTTCTTGCCCCTGGGACAGCCGGGTCGAGAGAAGCAGTGCTGTCAGGGAGAGTGGCCACATGTGGATCCCGAGCACTTAACGTGTGGCAAGTGCCACTGCGAAGCTGCATTTTTAATTTTATTTCATTTTAATTAAACTTAAATAGCTGCGCGTGGCTCCCGGCTGCCGTTTTGGAGAGCGCAGAACCAGCTTGGAAATCAAGTGGCCTGCCCGTGCCTCGCCGGACCCTCCGCCACCTGCATCGTTACGGAAATCATCTTGGCACACAATATATCATTTTGGGGACTCACAGATTCCCTTGAACATACCTGGTTATTTTTATACCCGTTCCAGCCTGTTTCTTTTGCACAAGCTTATTTTGTTTTTTCTCACTAGCTGCAACTGGGCATGCATTGGTTGGGGTGAAGCCAGAGAGGCAAGGTGGCGGGACAGAAGAGGCAGCACAGCCTTTGAAACCAGATGCATCTGTGTTCAGCTCCACCTGCCCTTTCCTCAGGCTGCGTAACCTTGGGCAAGCCGCTTCACCTCTCTGAGTCTCCACTTCTCCATCCGTGGAAAGGGAAGGTGGTTTCAAGGGTTAATTGAGCCCCAATGCCCCCAACTTGTGTGCAGAAACTCAATACATAGTACCAATGATTGTTACAATGTGAGCCTCTTTGTAAACTATAAAACCTTGTGTAAATGTGAGGCAAAGCACTCCTGTCAAAAATTTCTCTTTTCAAACAAAATGCTCTGAAACATGGAGGAAACCACATCAACCAGGCCCAGGAGACAGAGCAAACTCTCAAAGCAATAAATCTGAATGCTTTCTGCTTTTCCCATCGAGCAAGCATTTTGCCGTCAGCCCTGAATCTATGGAAATGGGAAATGGGGAGGAAGATTTGTTGACTGTCCGAAGTCTTCCAGGGCTCAGCCTGGGAGCAGGACGCTGGGGCGGGGCTGAGAGCTGGAGGGAGAGGCTGAAAGCCTCCGGGGAGCCTGGCAGAGAGGCAGTCCGCTTTGGGAGATGCTTGAGGTCCAATTCATCTTTCCTCTTCATGGAGTCCCCAGTAATCCTTCCTACAACTTTGGAAGAAAGGCGGGGCAGGAAAATATGGCACCCCCATTTACAGGGGAAAGAACTGAGGCCCAGAGAGTTTGCTGTTCCTGGCCTCTGGCAACCTCCACGGAGGCCCACTCTGGGCTCCCTGCCAATCCCCACACCCCTTCCTCTACCCCCCTCGGGTGAATGCCCGCAAGTCTAAGGTGACCCTCGCACTCGTGACATTTGCTCATGGCGATTGCATTTTTAACCTTTGATCCATCACAATAACTAATAATGCCCCCTTTGCTCTCAAAAGCACCCCAATGTGGACAGTAAATCATATGGCCCCTTGGGCTAAGTGAAAGCAGTGACAGCTGAGATGTTTTGTCCAGAAGTCTCTGGAGAATGTAAAACCCAGCCTGGAAAGACACAGACATAACCCAGAGCTTCCTCCCTTTGGAAGTCAAGCCAGACACTACACTCTCCCTGTTCTCACACATCTCCCTGTCTTTCCCCATGTGAGCCTCCGGCCTGACTCCCCTCCTCAGCTATGCCTACTGAAGTCCTCCAGGATGCCCTCAATGTCACCTCCTCCAGGAAACCTTCCCCGACTCCTCCCTGCCCCTCCCTTGCCACAGGCTTAAACATTTTTACCTGGGCTCTTACCATGCTGGGAGCGGACCCAGATCTGCACGAGCCTCCTCCAGGGGCCGAGGGCTCCTCCATGGCAGGAACCTTGTCTTCTCACCTTTGTGCCCCAACATGTTGTGGAAAGAAATAAATGTCTTCACTCACCCTGCTTCTCTCCAAGGTGCAGCCTGTTGAGAGTGGCCACAAGCAGCCTGCTGGGGAAAAGGATATGAGTTTTATCACAGGGTCCCTGTGGCCATCCCAGTCTGGTCCCCAGGCTGACTGTGGATTCCAGAAAGCACTGGGCGAAGGAGGGGAGTCCTTTCCACTAACGGGCAGGAAGGTCCCAGAAAGGTGGGGTACTAAGGCTGCTGGCCGAGCGGCCGTGCTCCCTCCCCCCAGCTCATGCGACAGGGCGGCCAGGACATGCCCAACTTACCAACCATGGAGACAGTGGGGACAGGCCAGACCCGCCGATCACTCTCCAAGGGGGAAGGCCCAGGTGCTGAGATGTAGCATAGGGGAAGAGGGTCACACACCCCCCCACACACTCATAGTCACACATGCACATGAACACTCAGATTCACACACACATACACACTCATACACTCGTTCACATGTACATGCACACTCAGATTCACACACGTACACACTCATGCAAACACTCGTTCATACACACATCCACACTCATACACACTAATGCTCACACACATGCACATTCACACTCATATTCACACACCGGCACACTCGTGCAAGCACACACTCATATTCACACATACACATGTGTACACACATACATTCATATTCACACACAAGCACACATTCACATATTCATACTTGCACATGTGCACACATACAAACTCATTCACAGACACAATGCACTCACACTCATTCACACACACGCACTCAAGCACACACATTCATTCATGCACCTGTGCACTCATACGCTCATATCCACACACATGCACACTCATACAAGCACACGCATACACATACACACGTGCACACTCATATTCATATACACACGCACTCACACATACACACTCAAACATGCACATATTCACACATTCACACACACATATACACACACACACTCCTACAAACACACACATATTCGCACAGACACATATTCACACATGCACACTCACACTCGCACCCTGACCTGCCCCTCTAAGCCTCTGGCTTCCCTAGCCAACCTTGCCATCTTCAGGGGTGTGGCTGTCTTTGCTCGGGGAACAGCGCACACCCAGACCACCTGGCCCTCTCTGGAAGCCCCACCAGCAGCACACTCCCTCAAGAGCTCCCTGAGACCCCGGGGAAGTTCTGATCCGACCCACAGAATGAGATGGGACTGGCGGCCATGACAGTGGTTCTCCAGGCATGGAGCCCGCAGAGTTGGTGGCTTGGGGGCCACCCAGCAGCCTGTGGCCTTGACAAGCCCCAGGTGACCCTGATGCGTCTGAAGAGGGGGGAACTAGTGCCCTGGGTCACATCCAAGCCACCTGGCCCCACAGCAAGCCCTCATAGGGCCTGCTACCCACCTCCTCCTCCTCCAGTCTCTTTGCCCGGGGACCCCTCAGATATCCTGCAAGGAGCCAGCTAAGAAAAAGAAAACCAGCCGGGCACGGTGGCTCAAGCCTGTCATCCCAGCACTTTGAGAGGCCGAGGCAAGAAGATTACCTGAGCCCAGGGGTTTGAGACCAGCCTGGGCAATTTGGTGAGACTTCTTCTCTACAATAAATCACAAAAACTAGCAGGGTGTGGTGGCATGCATCTATAGTTCCAGCTACTTGGAAGGCTGAGGCAGAGGGATCACCTGAGCCCAGCAAGTCGAGGCTGTGGTGCCCGGGAGTGTGTACTGCACCCTAGCCTGGGTTACAGAGTGAAACTCCAACTCAAAAAAGAGAAAGAAAGAAAGAAAGAAAACCACCCACCGTTGAATGACAGGAACACCCTCCAGTCATGTACCTCCACTCTAAACAGAGTTTAAATCTTAAATCCTCAGTGAAATCACCTTCACTGTGAAAGTTGCAATCCACAGCAACTGATGCCCAAACTCCTCCTTCCTCAACTTTTATCCTGCTCAGTCTTGACCATGGTGGAGGCCCTTACTGAAGGTGGTGGAGACACAGTTCAGCCTTAACCTGCTGGGCTCAGGCGATCCTTCCGCCTCGGCTGTCCAAGTAACTGGAACTACAGGCATGCGCCACTATGCTCGGCTAATTTTTCTTGATTTACTGTACAGATGAAGTCTTGCCAAGTTGGCCAGGCTGGTCTTGAACCCATGGCCTCAGTCGATCCTCTCACCTCGGCCTCCCAAAATGCTGGAATTGTAGGCGTGAGGCACTGTGCCTAGCCTGAAATTTATTTTCTTTATAAGTTACTGGACCTGGTATTCTGGGATAGCAACACAACATAAACTGGGAAGAGTTTAGTTTTACTCTTGAGAGCAGCAAGGTGCTAGGAAGGGTTAACGCGGGCCTGAGCTGACCCACTTTACATTTCTGAAAGTGTCCTCTGGTTTCTGAGAGGAGAGACCTAGGAATTGTTTGCCCTTGCATGTGTCTCAGTGGAAGACCATTCTCATGTTCCTCGGTGGGAGCTTCTGAAGCTGGTGCCCCCGGCGTGCACACCGTGTACCCTCTGCCCTGCGCTCATGGCCTCTCCTTGGCCTCTGTGCTGCTCGGCTTTTGAGGAACCCGGGAGACTTCAAGGGCACCGAGACCTTTCCTCTGACCTCCTTCCCTGCGGCTGCGGATCCAGCCTCCAGCCTCTGGCCCTCTGTTTTTCCCATGCCTTTCAAGCAGGACCCAGCTGTGCTTTTAAAAAATGGAAGCATGTGTGAAACTGAGGCCATGTGGAACAGAGGCCATTTATGGGGTCCAGAGCCTTCTTTTCTTTCCTCTTTGTAACATTCTGGATTTGTGGCAGGGGTGAAGTCAGTGAGCTCTGGATCCATCAAAAGCAAATACTGCTCAAACAGCTTATTGTGTCTGCCACCTTCACCCCTGCCCATGGGTAAGTCCAGCCAGGGCACAACCTTCCATCGAGTGTCCCACAGCAGCCCGGATTCTCCTTAAGCCCCCCTGGCTGCGCCATCTTCTGCTGTGTCGTTCTCTGGGTACTTCCTGTGGGGTCCTGACTACACATGTTTCCAGGGCTTTCCCCTCTGTCACGTGGCTCCCTACCCATAATCGCCATGGGGCCTTTGACACCTTCCCTGTCCAAAGCTCACCTGGTCACCAAGGGGGCCACCCTGACAGCCTTGACCATTGCTGCCTACTGCAGCTCTCAGGGTCTTCCATAGTTGTCATGGATCCTGGTTCCTAGAGGAAACCATCTTACCTGCTCTCACACTGTAGACACGTAACGTGTAAGGTACATGCTGCTTTTTTTAAAAATCAGAGTCTCACTCTGTTGCCCAGGCTGCAGTGCAGGGGCACGCTTACAGCCACTGCAGCCTTGACCTGCTGGGCTCAAGCGATCCTTCTGCCTCAGCCTTCCAAGTAGCTGGAATCACAGGCATGTGCCACCACACCCGGCTAACTTTTATTCTTGATTTATTGTAGAGATGAGGTCTCACCAAGTTGTCCAGGCTAGTCTCGAACCTGTGGGCTAAAGCAATCCTCTCACCTCGGCCTCCCAAAGTGCTGGGATTATAGGCATGAGCCACCATGCCCAGCTGGTACACACTTTTTTTTTTTT
>NW_007259735.1:782497-789958 GCF_000164805.1 Carlito syrichta
GCAGCCTCAACCTGCTGGGCTCCGGCGATCCTTCCGCCTCAGCCTTCCAAGTAGCTGGAACTACAGGTGCACGCTACCACGCCCGGCTGATTTTTTGATTTATTGTAGAGATGAGGTCTCGCCTGCCCAGGCGGGTCTCGAGCCCGCGGTCTCAGGCAATCCACTCACCTCAGCCTCCCAAGGCACGGGATTACAGGCTGAGCCACTGAGCCCAGCTGGTACACACTTCTTAAATGTCCAGCTCTGCACATACCCATATACCCACCTCTTCAATCATGATCAAGAACATTCCCAGCACCCAGAATATCCTTCGTGCTGCTTCCAGGTAATTCCTGCCAAGCCCAGAGCAAACCCTATGTGGATCTCTGTGACCAGTCAGGAATTTCAGGCACAAGCATTTAATCCTTTTCTTAGGGTTTGGATTATAAAAATTCCACTGAGGTTTTTTGGTCTTAATTTGGTTTTTTTGGTTTGTCTTTTTTTTTTTTTTTTTTTTTTGGAGTTGGAGTCTCACTCTGTCGCCCAGACTGGAGTGCAGTGGCTGCTCCCGGCCACCGCAGTCTCACCTGCTGAGATCCGGCGATCCTTCCACCTCAGCCTTCCAAGTAGCCGGAATTCCAAGTAGCTACCATGCCCGGCTAATTTTTTGATTTATTGTAGAGATGAGGTCTCGCTGCCCAGGCGGGTCTCGAACTCGCGGGCTCAGGCAATCCACTCACCTCAGCCTCCCAAAGGCGCGGGATTACAGGCTGGGCCACCGAGCCCGGCTTGGTCTTAATTTGTAGGATGCAACTTGTAACAACTTACCTCCTTGTGTGAGTTCATTTTGTGATGCTATAAAGGAACACCTGAGGCTGAGTAATTATAAAGAAAAGAGGTTTATTTTGGCTCATGGTTCTGCAGGCCATTCAAGAAGAGTACAGCAGTGCCAGCATCTTCTTCTGCTTCCAGCGAGGACTTCAGGAAGCTTCCAGTCATGGCGGAAGTTGAAGGAGGGAGGAGGCACGTCACATGGTGAGAGAGGAAGCAAGAGAGAGAGAAGAGAAAGATGCCAGGCTCATTTATTTGCTGGTTTTTTGAGTCAGTGACTCACTCAGTTGCCCAGACTGGAGGGCAGTGGCAGGATCACAGCTCACCGCAGCCGCGACCTCCTGGGCTCAGGTGATCGATCCTTCCACCTCAGCCTCCTGAGTTGCTGGGACTACAGGTGTGCACCACCATGCCCAGCTAACTTTTTTATTTTTGTAGAGATGAGGTTTCTCTATGTTACCCAGGCTGGTCTTGAACTCCTAGGCTCAAGCAATCCTCTCGCCTCGGCTTCCGGCTTCCCAAAGTGCAGGGATTACAGGCGTGAGCCACTGCGTCCGGCTGGCCAGGTTCTTTTTAACAATCAGTTCTCATGTGAGCTGACAGAGAACTCACTGACCACTTCAAGGAGGGCACCAAGTCATTTGTGAGGGATCTGCCCTTGACCCAAACTTCTCCCATCAGGCCCCACCACTGACCTTGGTGATCAAATCTCAACATGGAATTGGAGGGGACAAACATTCAGACTGTCTCACTCCTCTATAATATGGGCCCTCATGCTTTTTTGTCTGGTCATTACGAAGCCCTCTTCTACCGACTTGTGGTTAAAGCCTCTGAAGTGCACAGCCAAGATAGAGTTTATGAATAGAGCATCTCAGATGCAGTCTGAGACATGGCCCTCTCTTGTTTGGATGATTGGCTCGGCCTGGCCTTGACTTTCCTACTTTCTGTTCTGAGTATCCCACATCCTAGGAACCCTGTCAGTCCTGCGCAGACCAGGATGGTTGATCCAAGCCCTGTCCCCAAGCCACCCAAGCCCTGTCCCCTCCTTGGTCTTGGACACCGTCCAAAACACACAAGACAAGCGAAGCAGACCTGAGGGCCATGCACCCAGCACCATCTGTCCATGCCTGACACTCACCATTCGAACATCCCCAAATGTCAAACTCATTTTTTGTAGCTTGTGTGGAACTCGGCTGTCTTTGTATTTTTTCAATCTTGGCTGTGCATCAAAATCACTGGGGAGCTTGTAAAAATGCCCCTCCTTTCCCTGACCAATAGAGGCTTGGCCCCAGCACTGGTCTCATTCAAAGGCCCCAGCGCCCAGTAGGCAGCCAGGCTAGGTCACCAGGATGCTGAGAAATAAGCTGTCTGTTTGGGCAGTCCCAGGGGTATTTCCTGACCCCAGGAAACAAATCTCTCTCCTTGCCTGGACAGTACATGAGCCAAGCCAAGCCTGTCATGACCTCTAAAATTAATCTATTTTCTGGCTAATCACAGCCCCAGTCCCTTATCTGTGAATCCAGCCAAAGCCACTCAACACTCCAAGGCATGGTGGCATCTGTGACCTCTCAGACAAAAAGCTGCTTCCTTCTCCTTCGATGACCTCGTCAAATCCTGTGGCTTGAAATGTCATTTTTAGGCTGGCAACCCCCAAATGTATCGCCTATGCCCCACCTTCCCTAAAGCTCACAGCTCCAGACCCATGAACACACACAACCACCCCCTTGACACCCCCACCATGGTGGCCCCGCCAGTGCAGTTCACAGCATCTCACCCTGGCAGATCAGACCGCAGTGTCTGCCCAGGCCAGCCCCTCCAGGCTGCCCGGTCTTGGGATGGCGCCACCAGTTACCCTTTGCCCAAGTCGTCCACCTCTAAGCCATGGAAGTCCCATCTCTGGCCCCATACTCCCACCTGTGCCCAGGCCTCTATCGATTAAGCGTGGGATGTCGTACAGGCCTCCTGTCTCCTGCTTTCCTCTCTCCATTCCGAGTCTATTCGCTACCCAAAACCAAAAAGATCTTTACATAAACAAATAAAAACCCAAACAGCTTTATTGGGATATTGTCTGTACACCATAAAATCCACCCATTTAAAAGTGGTGTTTTTTTAGTATACTCACAGAGTTGTGCAGCCATCATTACAATCTAATTTTAGAACATTTCATCACCCTGGAAAGAAACCTTGCACCCATTAGCAGTCACTCCCAAGCCTCCCTCTTCCCCCTCCCACTTCAGCCCTAGGCAACTGCTAATCTACTTTCTGTCTCTATGGATTTGCCTATTCTGGACATTTCCTATAAATAGAATCATACAATCTGAGGTCTTTGTGTCTGGCTTCTTTCACTCAGTCTAAAGTTTCTAAGATGTATTATTGCCAACTAATATCCATCATATGGATATACCACATTGGTTAGCCATTCATACTTGGAAATCTGGGTAGTTTCTGTTCTGGAACGATCTAAAACGCTTTTTTTTTTTGGAGTTGGAGTCTCACTCTGTTGCCCAGTCCTGAAATGTCTCTTCAAAGACAAGTCATGAGATCAGGCATGGTGGCTCAGCCTGTAATCCCAGCACTTTGGGAGGCCGAGGCAAGAGGATTGACTGAGCCTGGGGGTTCAAGACCAGCCTGGGCAACTTGATCAGAACTCATCTCTACAATGAATCAAAAAATAAGCTGGGTGCGGTAGCATGTGCCTGTAATTCCAGCTACTTGGAAAGTTGAAGCAGAAGGATCGCCTGAGTCCAGCAGGCCGAGGCTGCGGAGGCCATGAGCGTGCCACTGCACTCCAGCCCGGGCAACAGAGTGAGACTCCAACTCAAAAACAAACAAACAAACAAACAAACAAACAAAAACAAGTCATGGACTGGCACAGTGGCTTATGCCTAGCACTATGGGAGGTCAAGGCAGGAGGATAGCTTGAGGTTAAGAGTTTGAGACCAGCCTGGGCAACAAAGCAAGACCTTGTCTCTCCAAAAAAATAGATCAGTTAGGCATGGAGGTGCATGTCTGTAGTTCCAACTGGCAGCCGAGGCAGAAGGATTACTTGAGCCCGGGAGTTCACAGTTATAGTGAGCTATGATCGTACCACTGCACTCCAGCCTGGGCAACAGAGCAAGACCCTGCTTCAAAAGCAAAACAAAACAAAAACAAGTCGCACATGGTCACCCCCCTCTTCCTAAAACCTCTGATGGCTTCACCTCATATTTGAAATGACGCTCGTTACCATTTCCTGCAAGATCCTCAATGCCCTGCCCCAGCCTGTCACCAAGTCTTTGTTTCCCATAGTTCCCTCTGCCTTCTTCATGTTTCCTGAACACACATGCTTGTTTCCACCCTAGGGCCTTTGCCTTGCTATTTCCACTTCTTTCTGCCTGAGATACTCGGTCCTCAATTCTTTTTTTTTTTTAGCCTGAGTCATTGTTACTCAGGCTGGAGTGCAGTGGCACACTCACAGCCACCACAGCCTGGATCTGCTGGGCTCAAGCAATCCTTCCACATCAGTCTTCCAGGTAGCTGAAACTACAGGTGTGTACTACCATGCCCAGATAATTTTTTTGGATTTATTGTAGAGACGAGGTCTCGTTATGTTGCCCAGGCTGGTCTCGAACCCTTGGACTCAGGCAATCCTCTCACCTGTCTCCCAAAGTGCTGGGATTACAGGCATGAGCCACTGTGCCCTGCTCTCAATTCTATACATAACTGACTGTTTCTTCCCATTCCAGGTGCAAATGTTCCTCCCAGCTAGGTTGCTCACTCTGGCTGGCATTGCACCACAGGGCCCTGTCTTCCTGACTCCTTCATGCTTACCATCCTCTGTAACTGCCTTGTTTTGTTTTTTGAGTTAGAGTCTCACTCTGTCACCCAGACTGGAGTGCAGTGGCCGCTCCCAGCCACTACACCCTCGACCTGCTGGGCTCCGGCGATCCTTCCGCCTCAGCCTTCCAAGTAGCTGGAACTACAGGCGTGCGCTACCACGCCCGGCTGATTTTTGATTTATTGTAGAGATGAGGTCTCGCCAAGTTGCCCAGGCGGGTCTCGAACCCGCGGGCTCAGGCAATCCACTCACCTTGGCCTCCCAAAGTGCTGGGATTACAGGCTGAGCCACCCAGCCCGGCTACTGCCTTGTTTCTGTTTGTGTCTATCACCTCCTTCCTCCAGTAAAATAAGTAAAATATCCAGCCCCGAGAGAGCAAGTCCTCTGTCCATCTTCTTCACATGTGTGTTCCTGAGCCCAAGAATCCTTCCTGGTACAAAGTAGGTGCTTCGTTTGTTGAGAGGTCTCCGTGGTCCAGGCATGCTTAAGTTACTCCTGCAGTGACTCCAGAAGCTTCAGTTTCTCCAAATAATCCTGTGCTTCCAAATATTGGTCCTATTCCTGGCTGCCAAGATGTCAGGGCTTGGGTTTGGGGAACATCACTTGCCTCTCCAGGGTCCCAGATGAAGAAGAGAAACACATAAAAAACAACAACAACAACAACAACAACAAAAACCAGCTAGCTAGCCCTCTCCCTGGCTTGCTGTCTCTGGTAAAGCTGGAATGGAACAGCGCCCCCTGCAGGAGGAAGGCCCTTCCCTGGTGAGATCTGTCCCAGGGAGACAGGAAGCAGAAGAAAGGAAGCGGAGGTGTGTGTGTGTGTGTGTGTGTGTGTGTGTGTGTATGACAGAGAGAGAGAGAGAGAGCAAGAGTGAGAGCGAGCAGAAAGGGGCCAGGGTTCGAGGCAGGAACTGCAGCCGGGCCAGGCCTTCCTCCTCTCCCCGTGGTGGAAGTGGAAGAAGTAGCCTGTGTGTTCCCACCAACACCCCCTGTGCAGGGAGGAAATCAAAAGCCCTCGGCCTCCAGCAGAAGCAGGGACTATGAGGAGGAAAGGACCCTCCCTCAGCTGGTGCCTCGGTAGCTGACTGTCCCTCCCTTCTGAGGACTCCACATTGTCTCAAGGGTAAATCCAAGCTTTCCACAAGTGGGTCAGAGGCCAACCTCTCTCTTCACCCTCCTGCAGGGTCTCGAATTCCCTGGACTATGTCCTCACAGTGCTTCATCGAGTTTCATGCTGCTGGGCCTTTGCCTCTGCTGTTCCCACACTCTGGAATGCTCTTTCCTGGGTGCTGTAACTGGTGATCTCCTGAACTCAAGGCCTGGCCAGAACTCCGCTCTGTGAAGCCTCTTCTGAGCCCTCCTGACAGCTGGGGACCCTCCTCTGTGCACACCCCTCAGAGCACTCACCCGAGGAGAGGAGGGCCATAGTATCCACCAACTTGTCTAGAAGAACATACACTATTTTGTTCTCTGCTTCCCCCATTCCCAGGAAGAGCGTAGTAGAGCCTTGATAAGTGTGTGTTGAACAGGCGGATGAGATTCCGGCTAACCTCCGAGACCCTCAAGGCATGGCCGATGCATCACTTACCTTGCTGTAGTTCCCATGTGCCAGTTCCAAAATGCCCCCCTTGCCCACTGCGAGGCCAGAAACAAAGTGCCAAAGAGATCTCGCAGGGCTACCCCCAGCCAGAACCACCCACTGGCCCAACCTCCCAAGACTCAAATCTCCCAGGGTCTTGGTTTGGAGACAAATCCTCCTGGGAAAAGTACCCACCCACAGCAAGCCCAGCCCTGCTCCACTGCCAGTGCTCAGAGCTGAGGTCTCCCCAGGCTGGGCCCAGGAGGAATCCTTTCCCCAGAGGCTCACTGACCAATCTATGCCCTCCTGAGCTCTGAGAATCACCCTTGTCCTCCACTCCCCCTTCAAGCCTCAGCAGCCCATCTCTTCAGTGCTGGGCTGCAGAGGCCAGGGGGTAGCTGTATCTTTAACACAAAGCAAGTGCAATAAATAAAAGTAATCTGGCAGAGGAAACTTCCCTCACTTGTTTTCCGGGGGCCTTAGCTCATCCATCTTCCCTTCCTAACCTGCTCTGTGCTCTGTTAGTTTTGCTTCCTGATAGAACGAATTTGGTTTTCTAATAGCATCTGTCGTATGCAGGGTGTCCCCAAACATTAGCAATAATGAGTTGGAAGTGGCACAGTTGGAAGCCTTCGAAAGCCAACACCAGATGTCAGGCCCTCGGTGAGGCCCTCTAAGGACGCTGGGGCCAGAGCACAGGGCAAGGGCTGGGACCGGCCCTCAAGTCTGGGAGGTTTCCAGGGAGGTCATTCATCCAACAGACATTGTGAAGTGCCCACTGTGTGCCAGGTCCTGCCTGGATGCTGGGAAGACAGGTCCCTTGCCCCATGGCACTATCACGGCCAGTTTCCAAAGGACAGAATCAGTGGTAGAAGCAAGTCCCTGCCCCAACTCAGCCAGCTGAGCCATCCCCTGGGGGGCCTGGAAGGCAAAGTGGAAGGAGATTTGGACCCAGCTAGACCTGGGTGCTGGAACTCAGGCTCCTTACTTGAAAAACCAGGCAAACAATCCTTAGCTCACTAGGTGGCTTAGTTGAGGCAAGTGAGATAATGTTGTAAGGCGCCAGCTCTGGGTCTAGCACACCAGTGGTGCCCAGGGTTCGTCAGATCCCTCTGGCTTTGAGACCCAACAGGTGCACAGGCACTGGGGCTTGGTGGGGGTCTCCCAGGGCCAGCACTGGTCACTCCTTAGGCTCAGAATTCTTTTTTTTTTTTTTTTTTGAGTTGGAGTCTCACTCTGTCGCCCAGACTGGAGT
>NW_007259735.1:790313-791223 GCF_000164805.1 Carlito syrichta
GGGCTCAGGCAATCCACTCACCTCAGCCTCCCAAGGTGCGGGATGACAGGCTGAGCCACCGCGCCGGCTAGGCTCAGAATTGTCTGGAGGTTTCCACAGTGCCACCTTCTCCAGGGAAAATACAGACAGAGCCATCCAGGGACTCCTGGGGGCCCTGATGGAATGGAAGAGAACTCCAAGGAACCAAGCTTCTGGGGATGGACAGACATGAAAGTATTTCCTCAAACCCCCCACCTCTATCCCAAGACCACCCTCAAGTGCACCAAGTGCTGCTTTCCAGAAAGATCACACCTGCCCAGGAGAGAGTGGCTGATACCTCACACCGCCTTCCATCCACATCCGCCGAGGGGCTGTAGCCTCGCCAGCCTCTGGGGCTCCCCCTCAACACACCCCAGAGGGAGGACCCCTTTTGACTCCGTGAAGACGAAGAAAGTTGGGCCCCAGGAAGGGCAGGCCGCACCATCTACGCCTGGAGCAAGGGGGTTTGAGGCCTCAACAGGGGTGGCCCTCCTGCTGCACCGGGAGGGGAGCAGGGCTGGGCTTTCTTTTTAACTTTCCTAGTCCTGGTGGCCGAAGAAATGCCAGGGAACAGGTGGGGCAAGGGTGGAGGGCAGGTGCCCATCAGCGGCCGCCGCCAGCAGAGGAGGACGGCGGGCCCCTCCCCCCACCCAAGAGCGGCAGGATGTGTGGGCTCCTCCCCGCCCTTCTCGGTCTCCGGCCGGGAGCTGCTCTCTGGTCTGGGCCAGGAAGCGGGGCCGCGGGGCCTGGTTTAGGCTCGGGGAAACTGCAGTACAGAAAGCAGGCTGAGCGAGGCAGGGTGAGGCCCGGCGCTCCCTCACCGACGTCCAGAGGCATTCAGCGCCTGGGGCGCCGACGGCGCGCCAGACGCTGCGCGGCGCCGGACGGGCCG
>NW_007259735.1:791662-794360 GCF_000164805.1 Carlito syrichta
CGAGGGACGAGTTGGGGCGAGGGGCGGGTGGGAGGTCGGCGGAGGGGGCTGCGGGGAGGCGGAGAGGGGCCGTGGGAGGAAGGGGCCGGGCACCGGCCGGGCCGACTTGGAAGGACTGATGGGGAGGGAGAAGAACTGGCCGGTGTGAGGGCTGGGACAGACTGGAGGGGCACCCTCCAGAGGGGTGACCTGGACGGTGGACAGCAGACAAAGGCATGGAGTGAAGACTACAGGATCTGGGAGGGCTGGGACAGAGGGGAGGGGAGACAGGAGAGGAAGGGGTGCAAGGACAGGGCGAACCAGGACAGGGCCAGGCAGAAGGAGGGGCCTGGGGAAGACGGTGATGGGGGGGGGTACTTAGAGGACAGTGAGTGAAACAGGGACCCGGAGAGGCTGGAAGGGGCTCTGGGCGGTTCAGAGGCGACGTGAACAGATGGACTGAGGTATTGACAGAACACAGGAGGAGGGTGGCAGGAGCTGTTCCATCAGGAAGCAGCTGCCTGCTTGGGGACAGGGAGACGGGGCCATCCAACTAGTGCTCAGCTCAGTCCCTCCTCCGGAGCAGGAATCCGCGCTGAAGGCCCTGGGGACAGAAGGCCTTTTTCTCTTTTCCTCCTTGGACACTGACGGGGACATGTACATCAGCCCCGAGGAGTTCAGACCCATTGCTGAGAAGCTGACAGGTACCAAGAGAGGCTGGCAGCTGGGGAGGAGGGGGCCTTGGCTGGGGTCTGCAGGGAGCAGGAGCAGCAGCCTGGAATCAAGGGAAGGCCATGGGGCTCTACAGCCCTGGGCTCCTCCCTGGTTCTGCAACTTTCTAGCTGGAGGCTTGGGTGAGTGGCTCCAGCACCCCAAGCCTGTTTTTCCTCACGCTGCAGATGATGATACTAGTGAACATTGCTTGGCCTCTTCGGTGCCGGACATCACTTTAAGCATCTCATGTGGGATCTCTCTTTAAAGCTCACAATAGGCCAGGCGCAGTGGCTCAAGCCTGTAATCCCAGCATTTTGGGAGGCCGAGGCAAGATTGCCTGAGGTTGGGAGTTTGAGACCAGCCTGGGCAACTTGGTGAGACGTTGTCTCTACAATATATCAAAAAATTAGTCAGTCGTGGTAGCATGCATGTATGTATCCTTGAAAGGCTGAGGCAGAAGGATCACCTGAGCCCAGCAGGTTGAGGCTGCGGTGGCCATGAGCATGCCACTGCATTCCAGCCTGGGCAACAGAGTGAGACTCTGACTCAAAAACAAAAAACAAAAAAACTCACAATAGCCCTGGGAGATGGACACCACCATGATCTCCATGCTGACAGTTTGGGAGACTAAGTCACAGGCAGGTTCACCAACTTGCCCAAGCTAGCCAGGTGGGGTGCCATCTGGCTCCAGGGTCCTATACTAGCTCACAGGCTTGCAGATTAGAGAAAATATCTGCAAGGTGACTAATATGCAGTATTCAGCAGACAGGAGCTATAACTGTTATTACTAAATTTGAAATTCTACTCAGGTGCTGTCAGGTTCCTGTCCCATTTGTGCTGTTCATTTTTGTCTAGTAATCAATGATTGTTTTTGTAAAGATAAGAGACTGAAACATTCTCATGAATTATGAGAATGTTCTCTTTCACCGTCCCCTCACCCAACCTCTGCATCCATTTCCCTCCACCTTCCTGTCACAGTGCTTGAACTTATGACCTTGGGCACCTGCTTGCTACCCAGCTCGCCTGGTGTTCGTCAGTGGGTGGAAAGGCAAAGAAGCAATGTCAGGCGGTTCGGGTGCTGACAGGGGCCTTCTGTGTTCCAGGGATGGGTTGGGTAGGATGGCCACTTGCTGGCCCAGTGACCCATGGTCGTTGCTGGAGGAAGAAGGTCAGGTGGCAAATGCTAATGTGCTGCAGCGGATGTGTATCAATGTCTCCAGGCGCAGGCAGTTCTGTCACAAAAGCAGATGGGCAGATGGGCAGCTAAGCAGGCCGTCCCCTCGTGGCTTCGCTGTTACTTTGGATTTTGCATACACTTCTCTGCTCTGTTTATGGCCAGAGAGTGAGCATTTCTCTCAATATGACATGTCCGTGAATCTTGCTGGGCTCAGGGGCACTTTTTATTTTTTTTCACATAAATCTTTTTCTCCATCAGAGGAAAAGAGTCCCTTCATTACTTCTAGGCTCAGAGTGCAAAAATGGTCCAAGTTTTGAGAAATCTAAGGGGCAAAAAGAATCACATCCAAGCAGGGAATAAAGGCAAACAGTTCTCTCTATTGGGCAGAGTTATGAGTGCGTTTTGTTTTCTGCTTTATACCTTCAAATTTTTACAAATTGCCTATAACAAGCAAATGTTATTTATAAGCTAGGAAATATATTTTTTTTTGAGTTGGAGTTTCACTCCGTTGCTCACAACCACCCCAGTGTCCACCTGCTGGGCTCTGGCGATCATTCCACCTCAGCCTTCAACTAGCCAGAACAACAGGTACGTGCTGCCATGCCTGGCTTATTTTTTGATTTATTGTAGAGATGAGGTCTTACTGTGTTGCCCAGGCTGGTCTTGAGCCCGCGGGCTCAGGCAATCCTCTCGCCTCGGCCTCCCTAAGTGCTAGGATTACAAGGAAATAAAGCATTTTATTAAAAAGCCAAAAAGCAGCCGGGCTCGATGGCTCAGCCCGTAATCCCGCACCTTTGGGAGGCTGAGGTGAGTGGATTGCCTGAGCCC
>NW_007259735.1:794427-796592 GCF_000164805.1 Carlito syrichta
CGAGACCTCATCTCTACAATAAATCAAAAAATTAGCCGGGCGTGGTAGCGTGCACCTGTAGTTCCAGCTACTCGGAAGGCTGAGTTGGAAGGATCTCCGGAGCCCAGCAGGTTGAGGCTGCAGTGGCTGGGAGTGGCCACTGCACTCCAGTCTGGGCGACAGAGTGAGACTCCGACTCAAAAAAAAAAAAAAGCCAAAAAGCTATAAGATGCTGAGTATTATTACTAATATTTGTGATAGCAGTAAAATAATTGGGTAAACAAGGCTGACTAATGACCCTGCATGTTCCTATTGCTCCTTGCCTCTGAGGTCTCCAGATTGCTGTTTGGAAAGTGGCATTGACGTACAAATGCAGAAATAACAGCGATTCCTTAGAATGGGGATTTGCATCAGGAGCAGCTGGGGAGTGTTCATTGCAAAGGCGGTTTTCTGATACTAGCCCCTTAGGATTCTGATTCAGTAGGTCTGAGGTGGGTTCTGGACATCTGTAGTTGAAAGAGGCATCCTGGGTCATCCTGAGCTCTGCTGATTGAAAACTGCTTCTAATGCATCCATTCAGCCCAGCCAGTCAGTCAATCAGCAAATACCAGGCATGGACTCTGTGCCACCACCCTGTCCTGGGATCAGACAGAACAAGACCCACCCTGCTTTATTCTGTGATCAGTGTGGTTTAGTCATCATTTTTGAAATGGGCTCATTTCTCCCTCAAGCCTTCATAATGACTCCTTGCATACTTGAAAGACTCCAAGCCAGGCGTGGTGGCTCACGCCTGTAATCCCTAGCACTTTGAGAGGCAGAGGTGAGAGGATTGCCCGAGTCCAGGGGTTCAAGCCCAGCCTAGGCAACTTGGTAAGCCCTCATCTCTACAATAAATCAGAAAATTAGCCTGGCATGGTGGTGCGCGCCTGTGGTTCCAGCTACTTGGAAAGGTGAGGCAGAAGGATCACCTGAGCCCAGCAGGTCGAGGCTGCAGTGGCCTGAGCATGCCACGGCACTCCAACCTGGGCAACAGAGTGACTCCGACTCAAAAAAAAAAAAAGGCTCCAGGCTGGCAGGTTCAGCTACTACCAGACCTTCCTTACACAGATGGGTTGGTGGGCCACCCAAAAAAGAAGGGAGAAACAGGTCTCCTCACGCACTCCCAAACCAGTGCTCACACCAGAGGCAACCTGGTTCTGTTTCTTGCTCTGATTCCCTTGACTGAGTCCTCAGTCCCAGAAGACCCAGGAAAGGGTCATGGTTGATTGTGGGTTTAGAGTAAAATAGGCCTGGGTTTGAATCCTGATTCCCCCCTGACCTGTGTGACCCTGGGAAAGTGATTTCACCTCTCTGAGCTTCTGCTTTCTTGTTTGTAAAATAGAGTTGGTCATAATGTTATTACCTGCCTCCCAGAGCTATTGCAAGACTCAAGGACGATGCATTTGCTGTTACTTGGGTGATTGTTAATGTGGATGTCCTGAGAAAGGTGAGGACCTGCAGCCTAAGAGCAGGGCCTCCCCAGTCATCTATGTCTCATAGGGTCAACCCCTGCATCCAGCTATGAGGAGGAGGAGCTGCCCCCTGACCCCAGTGAGGAGACGCTCACCATAGAAGCCCGGTTCCAGCCTCTGCTCCCGGAGACCATGACCAAGAGCAAAGATGGGTTTCTAGGGGTGAGTCGGGGGTGAGGGTGCCCCACGGAGGCATCACAGACATCAGGACCAACTGCATGCACTTGCTTCCCAGGGACGGGGCTGGGCCTGGTCATCTCCGTCCTCCACCTCTGTCAGCTGCTGTCTGTGTGCCCCTGAGCCAGACTCCAAGCCACGCCCTGGTGGTCCAAGCAGGTGTGATGCTGTCTGGGCATATGGTCTGGTGGGGGAGCAGAAGAGATAAGCATTAGCCTCTACCCCAGATGGGGGAATCTGGGGTGGCTTCTTGGAGGGAGTGACATCAAACAGACTGCAGGATGAGGCGGACCTCGCTGGGTGACTAACCATGGAGGCAGGAGGGCTGTGACTGGAGGAAACAGCAAGCACAGTAGAGACCCTGTTCGTGCAGCTGCCTCATTTATGATGAGGGTTCTTTTCCACACGTTAGTCATGCCCCCCTCCCTGGGGCTCTAGCAGGCCGCCTGGCCCCTACAGGTGTTCTGTCCACCTCCCATGAGCTAGACCTGAGGTTTG
>NW_007259735.1:796612-810846 GCF_000164805.1 Carlito syrichta
GGAGCGGGAGGCTGACAGATGCTGCCCTTGCCAGCCTGCTCGCCCTTGGCCCTGGGGACAGGGCTGGAGCCCAGCACAGGCCCCGCTGCCCCCTGCATGCTCCTGTCCTCTCCCGTGGGCCTTCTCTCTTCCAGCACACCAGACATCCTTCTTTTCCTCCAGATCGCTGGCTCTCTCCCAGCTCTGAGCCTCCTCATATGCTCTTCCCTCTGCCAGAACACTGTTTCTCTTTACCCAGCCTGCACCTACTCAGCCTTTTCCTCCCAGTGGAAAGGCACTTCAGCAAGAACAAAGGCCTGAAGGCAGGAAGTGCCAGGCCAGTCACCTGAGGCCACATTGCTGGTGTGGCTGGACCCAGGGCACACAGACCCATGTGGGGGCATCCTGTTCAGGAGGGCTGGGAGAGAAGTCGCCAGACCACCAAGGACCTGGTTGCCTGCCTTGACTCTCATTCTGCAGCAGGAAAACACCATAGCAGATTTGTATTTATTTACTTATTTTATTTATTTATTTATTTTTTGAGTGAGACTCAGACTCAGAAAAAAAATTAAAATCACTATTAGGTCCTGCTCTCAGCGGGGCTTCCAGAATCTTAGGGCAGGCCCACCAGGGGTGTGGGTGTCTGGTGTGCTACCCAGTGCTGTGAGAAAGATGCCAAGAATTACATAGAAGTTAGATTAGAAAATATAGTTTAGCCGGGCTCGGTGGCTCAGCCTGTAATCCCGCGCCTTTGGGAGGCTGAGGTTAGTGGATTGCCTGAGCCCACGGGTTCGAGACCTGCCTGGGCAGTGAGACCTCATCTCTACAATAAATCAAAAAAAATCAGCCGGGCGTGGTAGCACATGCCTGTACTTGGAAGGCTGAGGCGGAAGGATCACCGGAGACCAGCGGGTCAAGGCTGCGGTGGCTAGGAGCGGCCACTGCCCTCCAGTCTGGGTGACAGAGTGAGACTCCAACCCAAAAAAAAAAAAGAAAAAAGAAAATATAATTTATTTATTTTATTTTATTATTTATTTTCTTAAGAGGCGAGACCTTGCCGTGTTGCCCAGGCTGGTCTCGACCCCTGGGCTCAGGCAGTCCTCTTGCCTTGGCCTCCCAAAGTGCTGGGATTACAGGCTTAAGCCACCACACCCGGTCTAAAAATATAGTTTATTTAGAACTAAATTAGAGAGAAAGAGGAGATTCATCTCCCCAAGATAGAGTAGGGGGCCAAAGCTTAAGAAAACACGGCCTGGCCATAGCTCAAAGAGCACGTGGCCATACCATAATTTAACAAGGCAATGGCCTTATTTATTTATTTATTTTGTTATTTACTTATTTATTTTTGAGTTGGAATCTCACTCTGTTGCCCAGGCTGTAGTGCAGTGGCTCACTCACGGCCACACCAGCATTGACCTACTGGGCTCCAGTGATCCTTCTGCCTTAGCCTTCCAAGTAGCCAGAACTATAGGCGTGCGCTACCACACCCAGCTAATTTTTGATTTGTTGTAGAGATGAGGCCTCACCAAGTTGCCTGGTCTGGTCTCGAACCCGCGGGCTCCCAAAGTACTGGGATTAAATAGTCTGGCCCGTTTTTATTTTTAAATGGCTTTTTTTTTTTTAAGAGATAAGGTCTCACTGGGCTCGGTGGCTCAGCCTGTAATCCCGTGCCTTTGGGAGGCTGAGGTGAGTGAATTGCCTGAGCTCGTGGGTTCGAGACCCGCCTGGGCAATTTGGCAGACCTCATCTCTATAATAAATCAAAATGAGCCAGGCGTGGTAGCGCATGCCTATAGTTTCAGCTACTTGGAAGGCTGAGGCAGGAGGATCACCGGAGCCCAGCAGGTCGAGGCTGCGGTGGCTGGGAGTGGCCACTGCCCTCCAATCTGGGCGACAGAGTGAGACTCCAACTCAAAAAATAAAAAAATTTAAAAAAGAGATAAGGTCTCACTCTGTTGCCCAGGTTGGAGTGCAGTGGTGCAATCATAGCTCACAGCAGCCTCGAACTCATGAGCTCAAGTGATCCTGTAGCCTCAACCTCCAAAGTAGCTGAGACTATAGGCATGTACCACCACACCTGGCCAGTAGCAGATTCTTAAATAAGAGAATTTCCTCATTAGATCTGGGCTTTCCAGGGTGGAGCTGGGGGTGGGGGCCAGAGGTGGCATAGGGAAAAGTAAGAGGCAAGGAGACCAGTTCCTAGAGTGGGGAGGGTAGTGGTGATGGAATCAGGGCAGCCTGGAGTAGGCTGGGAAAGGAAAGGGCAGGGCCTGGCTACATGGTGAGGAGTGGGGGTGACTCAGGCTTCTGGCTGGTGACCAGAGGCATGGAGGCTGCTTGCCCAGATGGAGACTATAGGTGGGGACGTGTCCGAGGGGACATAATGAGGTCAGTTTGGACATGTTGAAGCTGAAGTGTCGGGACATCCAGGGGAGAGTCCAGAAAGTGGCTGGAAACTCGGGTTTGACCCTCCACGGAAAGATCCGAGGTGGGGGTGAGTCTGACGGTGAGAGTAGATGGATCCCCACAGACCAGCCAGAACTGGGTGGACAGGTGGCCAGGGCACTCACAGGGAAGGCGGGGCAGGAGCAGCACCCCAGCCCAGCCCCCTGATAGAGCCCTGCCATGCCCAGCACCCTTCCCAGCAGCTCCCTGCAGGGAGGCCAGCTGTGAGCAGGACCATGGGCCAGCAGGCTCTGCCTGGCCCTGCACAGCCAGCTCTGCTTCAGGAACCTGCCTGTGAAACCCACATCCCGCTCTGGGAGCTCCCACACCTCTTTCCTCCCACCTCCCACCAAGCCTGGGCTCCGGACTGGCCATTGTATAGAGAGCACTGTGATTACTGAACCTCCTGCCCATCAGCTCATCAGACTGTGGTGAGATGGATCCTTGCTGAGGACACAGGCTTAGGGAAGGCCTTTTGCTGTGATGCCCTGCCAGGGTGGAACAGGCTGCACATGGGCAGGGCCCACTCTGGGACAGCCTTCCTTTTTCTCTGGTCTCATCTTGCTCTTGACCCTACAGATTCATCCAAAACATGATTACTCATCTCCTTTATCAGACTTAGCTACAGACCCAAATTCTGAGCTTGTCCATGGGGCGTCAGGCCTGGGGAGAGACTTAGAGGGGGATTAGGGAGCAGAGAGCAAGGCTGGAGGAGGGGCCAGGAAGCCAGGGCAGGTCAGTGGCACCCGCAGTTGGTCTGCCTGCTTATGCAGCGGGTGGAGGCAGGACTGTGTGAGGCACAGATTCCCGCCCCTGTTTCAGCTCCCTGCTCTGACAGGGTTGCGCCCAGTGAACTGCAGGACACTGCTTCTCTGCTTCTGGGGCTGGGGCCTAGAGGGTGAGACAAGCCCAGCTCTGGCAGGATGTTGCCAAGTTGTGGCCGTCACTGGGGTGGGTTCCTCCCTGGGGTCCCTCTGCTCCCTGGACCTGTGAGCTGACTCAGGGCTCCAGGGAGACCTCCACCCACACATGGGACAGGCACCTCAAAGTCGTGGTTCTCAGATCCCAGAGCTTCGAACTTCCCCGGCCCCAGGTCTCCCGCCTCGCCCTGTCTGGCCTCCGCAACTGGACGACCGCAGCCTCGCCCTGTGCCATGTTTGCCGCCCGCCACTTCCAGCCCTTCCTTCCACCTCCAGGCCAGGAGCTGGGTGAGCCCTGGTGGATCATCCCCAGCGAGCTGAGCGTCTTTACCGGCTACTTGTCCAACAACCGCTTCTACCCGCCTCCGCCCAAGGGCAAGGAGGTGAGGGCAACTGTGTAACCTGGGGCCCCATCTGCACTGGACCCCAGTGCCAGGCCTGCCCCGCCTGCTCTTCTGCCTCCCTTTGGGCCTGCCCCTCCCAAGTGTTCCAGCCTAGCCCTGGGGCTGACCCCCACCCTGCAGATCTGGCCCTCTCACCCCAGAAGCAGCAATCAGCAAGCCAGCCCAGTCTCCACTGCCATCCCCAGGTCATCATCCACCGACTTCTGAGCATGTTCCACCCACGGCCCTTCGTGAAGACCCGCTTTGCCCCTCAGGGGGCCGTAGCCTGCCTGACAGCTGTCAGCAACTTCTACTACACTGTGATGTTCCGGTGAGTGGGACTTCCGGGCAGCACAGAGGCCCAGCACTGGGGAGGAGGCCCGGCTGGAGACTCCATCTACCTCTTCCCCCCGCCCATGGTCTTAGGCTAGCAGCATGGGCTCTCTGAGCTCCATCTTTTTGTGGATCCAGGCAGTGATGACTTCCTCATGGGCATGTGAGGGTTCAGTGTGAAAATCTAGAACTTGCTAGGCATGGACTGGTCATCCACACAGAAGGACTCTGGGGTGCCGGGTCACACACACCCTCCAGGAGCCTTGGGAGCTCTGGAGAAGGAGCCATGAACTGGGCCTGGAGTACAATCTGCATTTGGAGAGCCTCATGGCTGCTCCAGGCCACACCTCCTCCCCTGCTCGGTCCTCTCCCCCACACATCAGTCTGACTGCAGGCTCTCAGGCCTTGAGGGAGAAGGTGGCAGCTCTGGCTCAGCAGACCCCCTCCCCCAGGATCCACGCCGAGTTCCAGCTCAGCGAGCCACCTGACTTCCCCTTCTGGTTCTCCCCTGGCCAGTTCACCGGCCACATCATCCTCTCCAAAGATGCCACCCACGTCCGCAACTTCCGGCTCTTCGTACCCAACCACAGGTGGGACCTTTGGCCCTGGCCCAGCCTCAGCACCTGCTGCAGTCTGTCTTGTCCCGCAGCTCCAGGAGCTCAGAAGCAGGGCTCCTCTGTCTCTGCCTTTTCCTCTGGCCCCGTGATGCTGACCCATGAGCAGGCAGCGCAAGGCAGGCAAGGGGCTCACGATCGTCCAGCAGCCTTTCCCAGCCTGCATCTGGGACCTGGTGCAGCAGCCAGTGGGCCCTCCCTGAAGGCTGTGCCTCCCCTCCCTCATACTGTTGACAGGCCCGGACAGACCTATAACCACAGCCTGCTCAGGCCACCCAGGGGAAGGCAAGGGGCTGGGCGGGGGCCCAGCTGGCTAGAGTCCAGGAAGGCTTCCCAGAGAAAGTGACATCTAAGCAGAGACTAGGGGGTGAGAGGGTTTAGCCAGGCAGAAGGAACAGCACATGCAGACTGCTCTGTGCCAGCCACCTGCCTGCCTGCTCAGGAGAGCCACCTGTCAGCAGAGATGGGGACCCAGGAGGCTTCAAGTTTTCCCAGACTCCTCCCTGATAGCAAGTGGTCACCTAGTGGGCCTGAGTGGCCCCTGTCCTGGGACAGACCTGGCCTAGGAGCTGGGAGGTCTACATAGGCAAGTCTCAGCCATGGCACCAATGGACTGCATGGCTGTGGGCAAGGCCTTGGCCCTTTCTGGGCCTTGGTTTCCTCGTCTGCCAGATGAGAGAGTGACTCCTGGCCTGTTTCACCCACAGGGCAGGAGCTAGGGGACGGTTGGGCTAGCCTGGGAGGAGAAAGTTGTCCCCAGCCATGCGAGTGGCTTCTCTCCCTCCATGGAGAGGAGGGCAGGGCTATCCCAGGCCAAAGGGAAAATGGAAGGGATATGTGCTCTGCCCTTTCTCTGCCCCTCAGCAAAGGGCACCTGCCATCTATCAGCTCAGTCTGAGCACACCTGCCTCCAACCCAGGGCTGTTGAGGAGGGGGGCCTGGACCGCATGAGACACAGAGGGGCAGTGACCAGCCCCAGACCAGCTGCTCCTGGGCCTGTGTCTGAGACCACAGGGACTGCTGGCCCCTCTGAGGACACCAGCTCGCTTGCCCGCGCCGCTGCTTCTGCTGTGGAGTGGTTGGTTGTCAGTCCTTGGGCTCCCCCATGTGGCAGATCTGCAGATGGGTCTGCTGTCTGCCGGAGGCTGGAGAGGAAGAAGGGGTGCGGGGACCATGCCATGCCCCGTTTTCATTCCTGCCCCACTCTTTGTCCTGTGGCGCGGCACTGGCCATCTCTGTGCCTCGAAGGGTCGTGCTCAGTACCTGGGACGTGGCTGCAAATGCCTTTCATGAACTGTGAGGCCTAAGCCAGTGGACAGTTATGAGGTTCCAGTGCTTTAGGAAGAGGCAGCCTGGGAAGAGGAGGGCCCCAGCTCTGCCATCAGAATCCCAGGGGCTCTAAGAATGGAGGCCACCTTGCAGAGCCTCAGTGTCTTCATCCGTGAAGAGGGGCGGTTGTGTGTGGCTTTCGTGGTGATGCTGCTGTGCCCTGGCCGCCCCCAGGTCCCTGAATGTGGACATGGAGTGGCTGTATGGGGCCGGTGAGAGCAGCAACATGGAGGTGGACATCGGCTACATACCCCAGGTGAGCACACGGGGCTCCTGCCAGGTCAGCCCACCTGCAGGGCTGCCCTTCCACGGGCCTGTCTCCTCCCCTCTACGATGAGGGGAGTATCCCAAGGGCCTCAGACCCCTTGGGGATTCCCAGCCGACTCTGAGACTCCTCCACCATGTCCTCTGGCCCAGATGGAGCTGGAGGCCGTGGGCCCCTCGGTGCCCTCTGTGATCCTGGACGAGGACGGCAACGTGATAGACAGCCGACTGCCCTCGGGGGAGCCCCTCCAGTTTGTGTTTGAGGAGATCAAATGGCAGCAGGAGCTGAACTGGGAGGAGGCTGCCAGGCGCCTGGAGGTGGCCATGTACCCCTTCAAGAAGGTGAGGCCATCAGGGCTGAAGTCCGGGGCAGACTGTGTGGGCCGAGGCTGGGCGCTGGGGGGCAGCAGGAGGGCCCAACCTGCACCGGGGCCTCCCTCTGCCATCCAGGACTTGGAGGTTTCTCCTGGCTCAGCAGCACCCCTTCACATGCATACACAGTGTATACACACACATATACACACAAACATACTCAGAGACACTCAGACCTACAGACATGTACACACATATATACAAATGTACACACATACCCCCCACAAACATGTACATCCACACACAGACATATACACGCATATACAAACATACATACACACATCCTACACACAGACACACACACAAACATAAACACGCAAACATATATATGAAACGCACATGTACACACACAAGCATGCACACCGACACACGTACACACACTGCATACTCACAGCCCAAGGGGGATCCCGGCTGCACGCAGTAGCTTCACTGTGTCTCGGTTGGCCCAGGTCTCCTACCTGCCTTTCACCGAGGCCTTCGACCGAGCCCAGGCTGAGAACAAGCTGGTACACTCGATCCTGCTGTGGGGGGCCCTGGACGACCAGTCCTGCTGAGGTGAGGGGACCAGCAGCTCTAACGGGAAGGGGAGGGTTGTCATGCCTTGCGTGGTAAAGGAGGCACCGAGCCAGGGCAAGGGCGTGGAGCAAAGGTTTGGGAGGTTTCTGTGCTGAGCCCAGAGGAAGCTACCAGATGCTGCAGAAAGGGTCTTGGCAGCCTGGTTCAAGCTCAGCCGTTTTCAACTTGGTAACCTTGACCAAGTGCCTTTCCTTCGCTAAGCCTCCGTTTTCCCAACAGCAGAAGGACACATACCTCTCAGAGTTGTGAAAATGAAAGTGCCTTGTAGTCTGTAAAGGATCATACACATGTGCTCTTGGAGCTATGGCCGTTGTCATGTTTCCTGGCTTTGGCCCCCTCCCCTGCCTTGGGGAGGTGAATCTCCTCTCTCTTTCTCTCTAATTTACTTTCTAAGTAAACTACACTTTCTAATCTAAAAAATAATAATAATCATATACAAGCAGGAATGAAAATAGTGCTGGGGGTTGGGCTGGGTTAACTTTTTCAGAAAATTCACCAAAGGCCTGTTAGATGCAAAGTTCTTCGGGTATCCAGCAGCGGGCACAAAGATGAGTAAGACAGTGCCCCGCCCTCATCCAGTCAAGCAGCAGACACTGCAGCAGTAGGGTAGGTGCTGGAGTCCCACAGTGAGGACGTCAGAAGGGGTCCCTGCTCTCTGGGAGCACACAGTGTGGTGCACAGGGCCAACACTGAATGATAAGTACAAGCGTGGTGAGTGTTATACCAGGCAATGTCCAGAGGTCACCAAGAGTGTATAACTGAGGAGTCAGGGAAGACTTCTTGGAGAAAGTGACATTTAAGCTGAGGCTGTGAATGATGACTAGAAGTTTGTAAAGTGACAGGAGGAAGAGTGTTCCAGGTAGAGGAACAGTTTGTGCAAAAGCCCGGGGGCACAGGAAGTTCAGTGGATTTAAGAAGCTGTCACTGTCTACATGTCCTGGGCCAGGTGGAATCCCTCCCCAGTCTTAGCCCAGGATGCCAGGATATTATGGTTGTTAATTCCAGCTACCATTTATTTAGCACCTGCTCTGTGGCAGGCTCTTTGAATCTCTTATCTTACCTGGATATAGAGACCATTCTACAACCCATGAGGTTTTCCCAAAGCAGGATTATTGCTGATTGAAAACCCCAGTAAGACATGCAGGGGCACCTCACTCTTCTGGCCTTTTCCTCATCCGGAAAGGTTCTGGGCGGACTCTCCGGGAGACTGTCCTGGAAAGTTCGCCCATCCTCGCCCTCCTCAATGAGAGCTTCATCAGCACCTGGTCCCTGGTGAAGGAGCTAGAGGACCTGCAGGTGAGCAGGCAGGTGGGCGGGAACAATGCTACGGGGCCCTGGAACTGTACTGAGGCTGAGGCCTCAGGAGCGTGCCCGACTGTCCCCACAGAACAGCCAGAAGAACCCGTCCCACAAGAAGCTGGCTGACCTGCACCTGGAGAAGTACAGCTTCCCCGTGGAGATGATGATCTGCTTGCCCAATGGCACTGTGGTAGGCACCCCCACCACCCATCCCCACCTGCCAAGCACTGAGGAGCAGCACACAGAGGGCGTGGACACGCAGGCATCTTTGGGCTTTGGGTCTGGCTCTCCCACTTTCTGTCTAGGATGCCTCGAGCCTGTCTCGTAACCAGCCTCAGCATCAGTTATCCTCACATGTAAACAGGAAGTGGGATGCAGGTGTTGCACTTAGGGACTGTGCAGCAGCAAGGATCATCCCATAGCAGAGTCAGCACAGCCCCAAGTGAAGCGGACTCCGTGGGCAGAAACATGGGTGGCAGAGAAGGCTCACCTTGGACCACTGCAGCCAGCCCTGGGATGGAAGGGGAGGGAGGAGCCAGTGTTGTGACAGAGAGGACCAGGGGAGGGTTTTGGTCTGAGCCAAGGTTCAAGACCCTACCTCTCTCTAAGAGTCCTTACATGGCACTCATCGTGTCCTCACATGGCACTCATCGTGTCCTCCCAATGGGCCTCAATAACAGCTTTGGAGATGGACTTTACAAATGCCCCTCTTACAGACAAGGAAAGTGGTGCTCAAAAAGGGCCAGAGGCTTGGCAAAAGTTGCAGACAAGAAATGCAGAGCCTGGGTGCAGTGGCTCAAGCCTGTAATCCCAGCACTTTGAGAGGCCAAGGCGAGAGGATTGCCTAAGCTCAGGGGTTCAAGACCAGCCTGGCAACTTGGTGAGACCTTGTCTCTATAATAAATCAATAATCCGGGCATGGTAGCATGTGCCTATAGTTCCAGCTACTTGGAAGTCTGAGGTGGAAGGATCCCCTGAGCCCAGCAAGTCAGGGCTGCAGTGGCCGTGAGCATGCCACTGCACTCCAGCCTGGGCGACAGAGTAAGACTCTGACTCTAAAAAAAAGAAAAAAGAAATGCTGTAACTGGACCAGGCACAGTGGTCCACGCCTGTAATCCCAGAAATTTGGAAGGCTTAGACCAGAGGATCACTTGAGGCCAGGAGTTTGAGACCAGCCTGGGCAACATAGTGAGATCCATCTCTATAAAAGACGAAAAAAAAAAAGTTAGCCAGACATGGTGGCACATGCCTGTAATCCCAGCTACTCAGGAGGCTGAGGCGAAAGATGGCTTGAGCCTAGGAGTTTGAAGCTGCAGTGAACTGTGATTGTACCATGGCACTCAGCTTGGGTGATAGAGCAAGAACTGTCTCTAAAAATAAAAAAATGAAGTTTGTCTTGGCCCTAGGTCTGCCTATGAGCCTCTTCTGATGAGCTACCCCTGATCCTTTCAGCCCCAAGGATGGGTAGCTTGGGACTCGGCTGGAGGAGGGCAGTTGGCTTCTGCAAGATCTTAGGGTGGGAACAGCCCAGGAGCAGGAGCGGGCAATGGCCTGGGAGAGGCTTCCAGTGAGGGCTTGAGGGAGCAGAAAGGGCACCAGGCAGGAGGCATCTCCTGTCCCAGGCACAGGGTGAGGAGATGGTGTCGGGGAGCCAGGGGCGGAGGGACCCAGCAGGGAGAGCCTGGCAGGGAGCAGAGGTCCACTGGCTGCCACTGCAGTAGAGCCAGGGCTTGGGGTCAGGGAGGCAAGCAGATAGGACCCTGCCGGGGGCTCTGGTGGGCACGCGTTCTTCCACTCACCCGTTGATTCATTGTTCACTCATCCATTCGCTCATTTGCCCATTTACTGGGCACCTACCCTGTGACAGGCTCTTTGCCCAGAGATAAAGTCACGACCTTGCCCTTAGAGAGCTCACGAGGTACAGTGAAGGACAGGGCAGGGTGAGGCTTTGTGACAGAAGTGCACATGGAGCTCGGGTCATGGGAGAAGAGGAGAGAGGTCACCTGTGGGGGCAGGGACAGAGAGGTGGTGGAAAAGGTTACGCTGAAAGGTGCTAGGTTTTTGCCCAGTGGTTGAGGTCACTCCCTAGTCGGAGGGCCTAGGGTGGACAGAGGCAGGAGAGAGCAGCCGGCCTGGGGACTGGCAGGCTCTGGAGAGTGCTCACAGCAGCACAACTTGTGTGCCGTCCTCCGCAGGCAAGGACGGTCAAGGCTCAAGAGGGGTCACTTCTCTCGAGACACATGGGCAGCCATGGGGCAGAGGGTGTACAGGGACTGGGGAACCCCGCCCTCCTCACCCAGCCCTTCCCCCAGGTCCACCACATCAATGCCAACTACTTCCTGGACATCACCTCCATGAAGCCTGAGGACATCGAGAACAACGTCTTCAGCTTCTCGTCCCCCTTTGAGGACCCGTCCACGGCCACCTACATGCAGTTCCTGAAGGAGGGACTCCGGCGTGGCCTGCCCCTCCTCCGGTCATAGTGTGCCTGCTGGTGGGGAAGAGGGAAGCAGGCTGGATGGGGGAGCTGATAGACAGGCCCTCCCAGCCCAGAGCCAGAGTGGGCTTCAGCTCATTTTGGAGTTCAGACACTGCCTGTCCCCCCCACTCCTAGGCTGTCTTGTGGGTCTAAGGTCCACTGAATGTGGCCATCCTGGCTTTGCCCCAGGGTGGTGGGTAGACAAGGGGGTACCTGGGCTGATGGGTGGAGGAACCTCTATCTCTGGCTGCCACCACGGGCTCTTCCCTGCCCACCAGGCTCTGAAAGCTGCCTGGGACCCCCCCAGTCAAGGACCAGGTGATCTCCCCGGGCCTCATCCAGCCGGCATAGTCCATGGCCTTGTGGAGTGAAGAACAGGAAGGAGGGGCGGGCCAGGAAGACCGGGCCGCTGCTTCTGGTTACCTTCTCCCCCTCCCAAAGGCAGCATCAAGAAGCCCCGGCCAGGGTGGGCAGGCTGCCAGAGCAGCGCTCCTGTTTGTCCAGTCTTCTTTCCCGGCCATACCCTGGGCGGCCCTGTGCCTGAGTCCCCAGCTGGGGTCAGTCTCCGCAGGAGGCAGACGCCTGCTTCAGAAGTGGAGATCCTGTAGTACCTACCCCCTGAGGCTCCCTGGCCCACTCCACTGCCCTAAACTGACCTAACCGTTGCTCCCAGAACCTGTTTTGGGACCTGCTGGAGCCTACAGTCTGGGGAAGTTTACTGTGAAGTGGGCTCTGCCTCTAGCAAAGGGGTCACTGGGGAGTTCCTGACACCCGGGCCCAAAGCACTCCCACCGCCCACCCCAGCACAGGGTTATGGCAGGACCGCTGGCGCCAGTGCTCCTGTCTCACCTGCCCCTCAGACCTGACTCCGCCGAAGTACAGCCCTGCCAGAGAAAACAGCCTGCTCCAGCACCGTCCCAGCCACCAGGGGTCCCAGACCTGCTTGGCTACTGTTGGGTGGCTGACACTCCCCTTAGCCGCTCTGGCCCACATCCTGAGCCATTGACCATGGCCAGTCTCTTTTTTATACATGCAGAAAAGTTTTCATGTGAACTTTCTCACAGGTATTTTTGTAACCCCAGTTCTGAGGAGAAAGAAGGGGTCACGGCTTCCCCCAGCAGCAGCCCCATGACAGCTGGGTCTGAAATCCTAGATGGGTCCAGCTCGATGTCTGCAGTTGCATCATGGGAAGAAGTACTTCTCTCTTCCTTCTCCTTTTCCAACTTTTTAAAAATAGTCCTCACAGGATCAACGTACCCCAGCTCCATCCTGTCCTCTGCAAGGCACCCTTGGGCTTTGTTTAATTAAGGCCTTGGAGTCAGCACCCCCACACCCCTGGTTCTCTCCTCTGACCCTTGTCCCACTAGAGCTCACTTTTAAACCTGGCAGAGGAAGGAGGGTAGACATTTCCTCAGGTGCCCTCCAGGCCTGCCGTCCGTGGAGTCCTCCTGCCTATCACGGGCATATCTGCTGAGCCTTCCTCAACCGTCTTGTTCCCAGTTGTGTTTTTTTGTTGTTGTTGGGGTTTTTTTTGAGTCAGAGTCTCACTCTGTTGCCCAGGCTGGAGTGCAGAGGCATGCTCACGGCCACCACAGCCCTCGACCTGTTGAGCTCAGGCGATCCTTCTGCCTCAGCCTTCCAAGTAGCTGGAACCACAGGTGCATGCCACCACGCCTGGCTAGTTTGTTGATTTATTGTAGAAGGGCGTTCTTGCCAAGTTGCCCAGGCTGGTCTCGAAACCCTGGGTTCCCGCAGTCCTCTGACCTCTGCTTCCCAAAGTACTGGGATTACAGGCGTGAGTCACTGCGCCCCCCTTGTTCTCAGTTTTGTATCAAGTATAAGAGCAGCAACCAGTTATCCAGAGCTTCTCTATCTGAAGCACTTGGTTAATACAGAAAGTCCTCAACATGTGAACGAGTTCTGAGAGCGTGTTTGTAAGTTCTATTTAAGTCCAACAAAGTTAGCCTAGGTACCCAACTAACACAATTGACTGTATAGTACTGTATGTATTTCACAGGCCATACTGACACCTGGTGGAGAGAAAATACATAAAAGAATGCAGGTGTGCATCATTAAAACTCATAACTTGAAGATTCATATGTAGAAGACTTACTGTATTATATGTGTTTTCTCATTTAATCCTCACTACAAGCCTGTGAGAGGACGTTAATTTTCCCAATTTTGTAGATGAAGAAACTTGAGTCTCAGGGAAGCAAAGTGACTTGCCCGAGGCTAGTCAGTGTGATAGAGTTGAGATTCAAACCCACATGTGACTCCAAAGCCTGTGTCTTGATTTGAGGGTGTTTGACTTGTACTGTCCCCACCTCTCTCTACTGTTTTCCTCTACAGTGGAAAGGAGGCCTTGCAAGCCAGAATGTCTCATTCCCCATTGATCTCCAGGCCACATGGGCCTGAACTAACAAGCTCAGTCAGGTTTGTGTGTCCTGGGAGGCAGTGCTTCCGTGCCCTTTATGGAAAGGGAGACGCCACAGCCTCTCTCAGTGCCTCTAGCATCTTGTCAGGCATGGGTGGCAGTAACCCATGCCCTGAGCCTCCCTGACCCAGCAGTCCCTTCGGCTGTTCCGGAAGTTGCCACTCCACGATGAGAGTCCTGTTCCCAGGCAAGGTGCTGATAGCAGGGCTTTCTGAAACGTCTGATGGCTCTGCCTGTCCCCTACCATGTCTCAAGGCTTATGTCACTCCTCTGCCACTTCCCTCCCCTGTCTCCAACATGTTCTATAATAAAATGAGAGACTGGAGTGGTTCCTTTCCTTTGAGTGGGATGTTGTTCAGTTCTGTCCTTCCATAGTGTGACTCCCACCCCTACTGGGGCTGACTTGGGAGATGGGCAAGGGAGTGTGGCTGTGGCAGATTTGAGCTGGAATGCTTTTGGGGCTACCTTATCTGTCACCAGAGAGTTTGGGTGACTTGTTTGAGTTTGTGATAGGCCTATTTTGAAAATCTGGTGCTCTGAGCTGGGCGTGGTGGCTCACGCCTGTAATCCCAGCACTTTGGGAGGCAGAGGCGAGAGAATTGCCTGAGTCCAGGGGTTCGAGACCAGCCTGGGCAACTTGGCGAGACCTCGTCTCCACAATAAATCAGTAAATTAGCCACATATGGTGACACGTGCTTGTAATTCCAGCTACTTGGAAGGCTCACCTGAGAAGGATCAGCCTGAGCCCACCAGGTTGAGGCTGTGGTAGCCGTGAGCGTGCCACTGCACTCCAGCCTGGGTGACAGAG
>NW_007259735.1:811026-813413 GCF_000164805.1 Carlito syrichta
TGAGGACGTGTACTTCATTTTTTTTGAGTTGGAGTCTCTGTCGCTCAGGCTGGAGTGTAGTGACACACTCACGGTCACCCCAGCATCGACCTGCTGGGCTCAGGCGATCCTTCCACCTCAGCCTTCCAAGTAGCCAGCACTACAGGAACGTGCTACCACACCTGGTTAATTTTTTATTTATTGTAGAGATGAGGTCTCACCAAGTTGCCTGAGCTGGTCTGGAACCCATGGGCTCAGGCAATTCACTTGCCTTGGCCTCCTTGGCCTTGGGTGGGACTCCAACTCAAAAAAAAAAAAAAATCAGGTGGGGGCAATCCTCTCAGGTCCCCTCCCACAGTGGGGCCTTTTCTGTCCTCTCAATAAATCCTGCTTAAAAAAAAAAAAATCAGCTGGGGCGATGGCACACCCCTATAGTCCCAGCTACCCAGGAGGCTGAATCAGAAGAATCACCTGAGCCCAGGTCAAGGCTATGGTGACCCATGATTGCGCCCACACACTCCAGCCTGGGTGACAGAGAGTGAGACCTCGATTTAAAAAGAATGCAGAAGAGTAAAAGGAAACTACTGAGCAAGGATAGAGTCTCAGCCTAGCCTTGGCCTGATTCACAAGGGCAGGGCTCTAGGGGATAAACTACACCCAGGAGAGAGTGCTAATATGGATTTGCATGATCTGCCATTGCCCAGGATGGGAAGTAGTGATTAAAACACAATTTGGGCCTATGATCCCAGCACAAAGTGAGGCAGAGGCAGAGGCAGAGGCAAGAAGCTTGCTTGAGCCCAGGAGTTTGAGATCCTCAACAGAGGGAGACCTCCTGTCTTCCAAAAAGGTTAGCTGGGTGTGGTGGTGCACACCTCAGGAGGCTAATGCCAGAGGATTGCTTGAGCCCAGAAGTTGGAGGCTGTAGTGAGCACTCCAACCTGGGTAACAGTGAGACTCTGACTCAAAAATTAATAATTAAAAAAAATCACAATTTGCGATCCTTGAAAAATGAGCTGGACCCGGAAGTCAGTCTTCATAACGTGCAGTATGGTGGGGATCAGGGTGGACATCTGAGGTCTCTGGTATAATTTGCAGGGCCCAGTAAAAAATGAAAATGCAGGACTCCTTGTTAGAAAATTAATAACTTCAAGAGGGCAACAGCAGACCATTAAACCAAGTAAGGGTTGTTCTGAGGATGGGGACCCTTGTGATTGTAGGGGCGGTTCACCCATGAAGCCCGCCCTGTCTCTGGCAGATGGGGATTACAGGCTTTGGGACCAAGGAACTGCAGCCTGGGAGCCAGGCACAGAAGAGGAAATGTGACCCAGGAGCTAGATGCCACGGAGATGGGACAGTGAAAGGTCTGAGCACAAAGAGGGTGTGGCTTAATGATCCTGGAAGGAATGTGTCTCTCTCCCACAGTGCCCTGGCGTTTTGCCCATCAATCTAGCCATCTACCCAGCAAACTCACTGAATATGCCTTGTGTTTTCGTGTGTCTGCGAGAGAGAGAGGCGCTAAAATAAAAAAAAAAAAAAAGCTACAAAGCGCTGGAGGGCAGGAGTCAGAGGAGAAAAGAGCTCGTTCTGCCCATCAGTGCTGACGAAAGACTTTGTAGAGGGCCTTGCCTGGGAAGCATGAACGTTGAAGGCGACCAGGGCAAGACGAGGCAAGGTCAGCGCCGGATTCCGAGGCTTGAATGCCAGGGTGAGGATTCCTAAGTTTGCACTGGGGGTGGGGGCAGCGACACCGCATATTTTAGGGGCCGAGCGGCTCCACAGTCGGTCCTCGGCTTCCAGAGGTCGGATGGCACTAAACGTGGAGAGCAACGAGAAGGGGACGCCACGAATCCGGACTCAAGGATCTCCAAGCGCAGTCAGCTTCCCGAGAGCGCGGACCGCGGGCAGGATACCCGGAAAGGGGCGTGGCCTCCCTCGGGATCAGGGCGTGCCGTCGCCAGAGCCCCGCCCATCAGAGCTAGGCCCGCCTCCAGAGGAGGCGCGGCTCCGTGCGCAGCGGCAAAGGATCGCTTCCGGGGGGCGGGTCAGCGGAAGTGAGGGCGGCTGAGGCTGGGCGGCCCACTGTGGGAGGAGGGGCCGTGAGGTGAGAGAGTCCTGGATCCCGAGTCTGAGGTGAGAAGGGTTCCAGGGCCGCCCTGGAGGCGCGAGCGCGGCCTTCCCGCCTGGCGGTGGCTGCGGCCTACGCGTCTAGGCGCTGTGCGGATCCCACGGCTCTCGTTTCCGCGCGAGTTCTCGCGGGAGCCGCTGTCGTCGGCCTCATCTGGCAGGGGAAACTGAGTCCCCGAAGGGCAATTGCTCGTCCGAGTCACCCAGCAAGCGAGGGCTGAGCCAGACCAGACGCGTCTCGTTCGGCCTCGCTACTCGGCGGGCCGGGCTGCCCTCCGCGCCTT